>NW_013666441.1:342755-361952 GCF_000517525.1 Limulus polyphemus
CATGTTGGAATTGATAATGATGCTCTAAAAACGCTTGTTGAGTCTAACCCAAGGCAACACACTCGCGAAATGGCCCTAAAATTGCAGGTCTCTCATTAAACAATACGTAAACGTCTAAGGAATATGGAAAAATCCATAAAGAAGGTGTTTCACCAACGAATAGTGGGATTGATCGTTACATTATAACGCCTCCACGAATAAAAAGACGAGCATGTTTTGAGGGACGGGCATTCGAACCCGCGACCCGCAGATTGCGAGTCGAGTGCCCTAAAGAAGGTGTTTTCAATGTGTGTGAACTTTACTTTGTCTCTTCTGGCGCGTAATGCGCGTGAACAATTTTTGGACAGAACTGTCACCGGTGATGAAAAATGGATTTTCTATGCGAATATTAAACGCCAAAACAATGGCTCAGTTCTAGACAAAAACCACTTCCAACCCCAAAACCTGGACTCCATCCGCAGAAAGTGATGCTTTGCATTTGGTGGGACATCAAAGGAGTAATTCATTTCGAACTCCTCAATCCACAGCGAACTGTCAATGCAGAGATCTATATTCAGCAACTGGAACGTTTAAATCAAGCCTTTCATCAGAAACACCTTTCACTAGTCAATCTGAAAGGTGTTCTTCTCCACGACAATACACGTCCACATGTGGCACGTTTGACGCAACACAAGATTATGGAGTTGGGTTGGGAAGTTCTCCACCACCCACCATATTCTCCAGATATGGCACCATCAGATTACCATCTTTTTCGTTCGCTGCAACTCCATCTTAATGGGAAAACGTATTCAAATGTGGAAGGCATTAAAGAGGACATCGACATGTTTTTTTGCTTGCAAGCCAAGTGATTTCTTTAATCAGGGCATTAACAACCTGTTTGTAAGATGGAAAAGCATCATCAATAAGAATGGAGACTATTTCTTTTAATAAATGTTTTGTTTCGATATACAAGTTGTTCTTGACGACCTAATAGTTCTTCGTTTCTCTACTTATTCTTCAGGCGTTGTACACCTTTAACACCTTCCTTACAAGTTCCTAACTTGTCTTTGCATTTTGTATTTATGGTAAAATGACTAAGACTATCTGTCACCATCCCTAATTTTAACACTTCTAATGAACTACATTTTGTGTCAGTTCTGTTTAAACAAAAGTGAGTGACGGCAAAAAGGTCAATGACCTCTGTTACATTAGTCCCTTTCCCCGGTGGATAAGCAGTAAGTTTACGGACATTTCTAAAATCCGGGGTTTGATTCCCCGCATTGGAAAGAACGCAAATAATCCATTATGTAGCTTTGCGTTACAATGTAACAATCTGTAATTTGGTTCGATTATCCGTAGTGGACAGAAAGCAGATATTTCATTGTGTAGTTGTCCCCTGGTTGGTCAGCGGTAACTTTACAGACTTACGACGCTATAATCCTGGGTTCGAATTCTCGCAGCGGACAGAGCGCAAATAATCCATTGTGTAGGTTTGCGCTAAACAAACACCAGTCATACGCATCTAAGTCATAGACTTTGTTTTCATAATATAACTTTCATATTATGTTGTTGTTGTTTTGTTGAATTTCGCACAAAGCTACACGAGGGCTATTTGCGCTAGCTATTCCTAATTTAGAAGTGATAGCCTAGAGAGAAGGCAGCTAGGAAATACCACTCCCGCCAATTCTTGGGCTACTCTTTTACCAATGAATAGTGGGCTTGACTGTTAAATTATAATGCCCACAGTATCACAACCTGTACATGTTTCATGATCCTTCCCCCTAAATGGTGTTTTTACTAACAAAAGTGGAAGAAATATTTTTCAAAAATTTAAAGTGTAGGAATGGGTGCACACAAAAAAGTGGGGAGACAAGGTAGGAATGGGCAAAAGTAGAAGAATGGCAGACACTTTTGTATGTTCCCATAAGTTTTATAATATTATGAACACAGAAAAAGGAAGTAGGCATGGACCGATGTTAGACACGCCCCCTTGTGAGGTTGTACAGAGGAAGTTTTATTACAACATGCCCATTCCTACCTTGTTTCCTCACTTTTTTGATGCACCCATTCTTACACTTTCAATTTTTTAGATATTTTTCCACTTGTTCATGCACATTTGCCCCTCAAGAAGAAATGTCCACCTTTCGAAAGCGCACGGGTTATAGGGTTTTTATTCGTTTCTATCAAGACTTCTTGAACCTACGATGTTTTCTAGCATCATGAATGACTTTATGTATCATTCATTCATTTGTTTTGATATCCCGTATGTATATCATCAGTGTGGGTGTGTACACATTGTGAGTGTATACATGTGTGCTGCACACGCGATGGCACACACTCTATAGTGTACAATGTCATTTGGGTGATGAGTTGTGGTTGTGTACATATACTAAGGGTTGATAAATTATTTAATTAATTGAATTAACTACTTCACGTAGTTCCTGTGCTATTGTTTTATTTGCTGCACTTTATAACTATGGTAAGTCTATTTATTACACAGCTAGAAGCGTTCAACAATATCAGTCAATCAGTGAGATGGAGAAATTTATGGTTTTTTGATTTTGCAAGTGGTTCTATGACTTGTAATTTTGTATATCACCTACTATTTATTATTTGGTTGTTATGAGTAAATAGTTTGTATTCCTATTATAAGAACTACCATACTTATAATGAAAAGAGTTACAACGTGTACATTTTATATTTACAAAATAGTTTTTCTGGCCTTATAAGTTTATGATTGTTTGGTGTTCAAATATAATTGCAATTGATACTATTAATGGTTTAATTGTTGGCTCAAAATCCTCCAGCGTGCTTGATTACAACACTACAGGGGGTGAAAAAAAAACACCAGCTCTGTAAGAGTTCTCGATCTTAGTCATCAGACTTTTTTTTGGACAAACATTTTTTTTTTTAATCAACTTCTCTCTTTTCTCATACAGCCACTTCTGTTCCTTCTAAGGGATCATTAGCACCACCAGCAGGTCATCACGAACAGCACCACGGGAAATTAATAGTTTGGAGAGAAGATGTAAGAGATAATTAGAAGATTGTCCCCTGAGCTGTAGATCTACAAGGCTCGAGACCAGTTCAGATCTATCGTCTCTGTTGTTGTGTAAGACATTTATGTAATTACGTACTGCAAAGTATATACACGTATGTTACATAATTTCGATAAATGATTTAATATGTCGAACTGTGACTGCTAAAAACAGGGTGGTTTCGTTTCAAAAGAGACAGTACATGAATTAGTAGTCAACAGCACCCACCACCAACTCTTGGGCTACTCTTGTTTGACAGAATGGTAGGACTAGTCCATTACCCTTAATAGCGGGGAGCACGATTTTTATTTTATTTATTTATTTTTGCGACAATAGGATATGAACATTGGATCTGCAGGTCTATAGTCCAGAATGACAACCAATGGACCACGATCGGCTTGTTTGTTTATTTTGTTGAATTTCGCGCAAAGCTACTCAAGGACTATCTGTACTAATCGTCCCTAATTTAGAAATGATGGATTAGAGGGAAGGCAGCTCGTCAAATTTTGGGCTACTCTTTACCAACGAAAAGTAGGGTTGGCTGGCACATTATAACGCCCACATGGCTGAAAGGACGAGTATGTTCGGTGATGGAATTAAAACCCGCGACCAACAGACTGAGAACCGAGTCCCTTAACAACAGGCCATGCCAGGACACCACAATTTGTCCTTGAAGCTCGTGAAGTTGATATGGTATATGAATTAACCGTTATGAGAAACAGCCAATCACAGATCCAAAGAGATCGCTTTGAAATATATTGTTTAGTCAGTAAATCTTCTTACTACAGCAGTAAAAACAAGCTTGAGGAGTATGTATTTGTATTTACAGCAAAGCTACACAAAGGGCTATCTTTTCTATAGCCACTGCGGGTATCGAAACTCGACTTGTAGCGTCATAAGCCCTCAGACATAACACTGAGCCATCGGAGGGTAATTATGAATAACTGACCAGAGAGAAAGAAGCCAGACATCCATGCTAAAGGATTGATTAAGGAAATATTTTGTGGTTTCACACGGATTCGATCCCATCTCGCCAGCTACAAAATCCAGAGCTCTACCGCATGGCCAACCCTCGCGCAAAGCTACACTAAGGCTATCTGTCCCTAATTTAGCAGTGTAAGACTAGAAGGAAGGCATTACACCTTGACCAAGTACTTATTTTGCCGTTTTGTACAAATCTATGGGGTTAAATATTACAAGGTACAACATCGTCGTACGATAGTGAAGATTATACCAGTACTTTATACGTGACAGGAAAAAAAACAAAAAACACGTGAAATATTTATCCTTTCCTTACGTCTTGTATACTGCTTTAACCATGTTAAAATTTTTAGCCGCGGCATAACGGCTCATAGAATGGCTCCGAGTTTTTCAAGTACAAACTTTTAGTTCATAGCTCCGTCATCTCTTGACAGATTTGTTTGTTTGTTTGTTTTTGAATTTCGCACAAAGCTACACGAGGGCTATCTGCGCTAGCCATCCCTAATTTAGCAGTGTAAGACTAGAGGGAAGGCAGCTAGTCGTCACCACCCACCGCCAACTCTTGGGCTACTCTTTTACCAACGAATAGTGGGATTGACCGTCACATTATAACGCCCCCACGGCTGAAAGGGCGAGCATGTTTGGTGGGACGGGGATTCGAACCCACGACCTTCAGATTGCGAGTCGAGCGCCTTATCCACTTGGCCATGCCGGGCCTGACAGATTTGAGACATAATTACAGTTTTGGACTCGGGAGGTCAAACCCTTTCAATTAATGTATTTGACTACGCCCAAGGTCTCATAGATTAATTTACTCTAATCCTGCTTAAAATAATTTCAAGTGCCGCGGCTATTGAGGATTCCCACGTTTTCTTTTGCTCCGCCTGATTTATTATATTCGTGTTTGTTTGTTTTTATCAATTAATATTTTAGACATAAGTTATTATTTTTATTTATTATTTAACCACGTCATTTTACTGCGTGTCTCTTTCTTAATCTGGAAGTTTACCATTTCTATAGATTAAGTATATTTGAATTAATTTCTTGTGTTTGTGAAATGTACAAAGAAAACCCTTCAAATCTAGATCACAACATTCTCCGCTGGAATGCAGAAAGTATTGATTCCGACCTCTGTCTCGTCACCAGCAAACTATGAATTTAAATTAAGTGAGACAAAATAAGCTATACAGAAGAACAAGTTTAGTCTGTATACTTTTCTTTCTCAAATAACATAATTTAAGGCTTTAAGTATACAAAACTGGATTGATACCCCTGAACCCTTGCCAGTTGCAGCACTGTTCCAGACACTGAAAATATATCTTTCTCTGCGCCATTTCTTCTCCCGATTGTTTTAATCTAACTTGCAATTACACCAAAGCCACTACTGCATTCATACTTGACATCTGAAAGATGGGTTAGATGCCTTAAAACGGCCACTATACTGTACTGTACTTTAAAAACAACATCAAACAAGTATAAATGGCTGACTTCCCAATTTCACGCGCTAGTTCTCTCCGTGATTCTGTTGAATGGTTTATAAATTGAGCAGCTCCTTGAAGTGTTTTATTTATTATACACATACATTAAAATCTGAATAACTCTCCGTAGTCATTACAGAACGTTTTCTACACGTTACTACAACCCTACTGAAGACACACATTATCTGTTATACTAGATGTACTTCCACAAAGTCCCTGAAGGTGTTCTGTTTCAAGAGTAAATAAAATCAAAATTAAGAGCAACAAATATTTGTATTTCTTGCTTTTGAAGTTCGTATGTCATGCTGTGTTGTAGCCTACAGAGTGCATAATTCTTCTCGTGATTCATGACACGCGCACGCTTTACTGACGTACGACAGTACAAATTGCAACGTTAAGCGTACCTTATGTGACGTCATTTTAGTGTCTACTGACTGAAAATACACTACTGTATGATAGTGCGAGTGGTTAAAACGGGTGACCCCTTCGGCCCTCTTTCGGGGAAAGAAATAAATAGGCTCCTTCATGTTCAAATTTACAAAACTAAAGAGCAAAGCTTGAAGACGGTTTGAATGGTTAGTGAAAGAAACTATTAGAAATGTACAAAGTTTCGACACGTTTACATTACCATCTGGAGGTTCTTTGTAATCAAATTTGAAAACTAAAGAACATTACAGAACACGAGTTAAAACAATGTTTTTAATACAAGGGACTTGACATGTTTCGGCAACCTCCCCCTCCCCCCTGGTTGCCTTCTTGAAAGGTATTTGCCTAAAGTGAAACGGTCAGTGAGAACGGTAACCTGAGCGTGTCAAGTCCTTCATTTCAAATATAGTGTTTTAATTAATTCATGCTTCAAAATGTCGTATTCGTTTCTTAGTTTGATACATACATACATTTGTTGTTTTAAGGCTATTTCAGTTTTGGTTTTAGTAGACTGCTCCTTCTTGTTTCAAGAGCGGGACGACGTTTCGCCTTCTGTATTGAAGCCTCAGACCCATTCTAGGCACTATAAACATAGCCTAGTTTTAGCTTTAATGGATTGCTCCTGCCTGTTTCAAGAACGGGACGACGTTTCACTTTGTATACTGAGGTCTCAGTTCCATTCTAGAAACAGCCAAAAACAGTCCATTCAAGTTAAATTCTACAACGTATATATCTGTATAATTACTGGACGAAAAGATACGTTTAATCGAAATTATCAGTGTTTTAGTATAAAAGCCGCAACGACGTCCCCCTTTAGAAACAGTCAGGAGCTGTCAATTGAGGCCAAACTCTACAACACATATCTAATATATTTAAAAGCCAGTTACCTTTTGGTAACGCTCCGTTCCCGTGTATCCCTTAGCAACAAAATGTGATTAAGCATGTATATAATATTTCGAACGTTCACAAGGGCTGGCTTGAATTCCATTTTTACTTAGCTTGACGTAGACATTTCAAGTTCTTGGCGAGTATTAAAAACATCTAAGTTAGAGGTTAGTGACCATAATTCATATATTTTTATTGGATTTTCGTGAAGCAACGATTTGACTGATATTAGGGATGGTTGAACTCAACGATATGACTGATATTAAGGGTGGCTGAACTCAACGATATGATTGATATTAGGAATGGTTGAACTCAACGATATGACTGATATTAGGGTTGGTTGAACTCAACGATATGACTGATATTAGGGTTGGTTGAACTCAACGATATGACTGATATTAGGGTTGGTTGAACTCAACGATATGACTGATATTAGGGGTGGTTGAACTCAACGATATGACTGATATTAGGGGTGGTTGAACTCAACGATATGACTGATATTAGGGGTGGTTGAACTCAACGATATGAATGATATTAGGAATGGTTGAACTCAACGATATCCTAATATTAGTCATATCGTTGAGTTCATCCATCCCTAATATAATTCATATCGTTGAGTTCAACCACCCCTAATATCAGTCATATCGTTGAGTTCAACCACCCCTAATATCAGTCATATCGTTGAGTTCAACCATTCCTAATTTCAGTCAAATGGTTGAAAATTGTGCTTATTGTTTACATAACACGTGATTTCGTCTACTTCTACCTAGACTTTCTTTTCTTGATCACCTTCTTTGGGAGTGCTTTATACGGCATCATTAAAGTTCGAAAATTTAGTTAAATTTAATCTGGAACTTTCATTAATCGTTAAGTTCGTAAATTCAGTTAAAACTCATTTAAAACTTTCTTTAATCGTTACGTTCGTAAATTCGGTTAAAAATTAATCTGGAACTTTCTTTAATCGTTACGTTCGTAAATTCAGTTAAAATTAATCTGGAACTTTCATTAATCGTTAAGTTCGTAAATTCAGTTAAAACTCATTTAAAACTTTCTTTAATCGTTACGTTCGTAAATTCGGTTAAAATTAATTTGGAACATTCCTTAATTGTTACGTTCCTTAAATTGAAATAATATTTTTGAGTTTTAGAGAAATATTCGACAGTTTGAGAAGAAGATAATCATTACACTGATATCTACGTTAACGATGTATTTTCGTTATATCACGTTTCACACTACTGCATATTTGTTATACAAAACAGGTATTTCTACAGGTGCTGAACGAGAACGTTTTAAACGTTCTTACAAACCGAATTACACTGTTTTACTGAATTTCGCACAAAGCTACACGAGGGCTATTTGACAGACTAGAGTTAGTCAATCCAAACTCTCGGGCCATTCTTTACCTACGAATAGTGGAATTGACCGTAACATTATAACGTCCCCACGGCTTAAAGGAACGAGCACGTTCGACGACGAGTTACGGTCCCGCGACCCACACATTGTGAGTTTAGCACCCTAGCCACCAAACTATTCCAAGTGAACCGAGTTAAAATATTGGAAATTTAACCAACTTAAATATCGATGCAAGAAAACTAGTACATACAACCTGAAACTTGACATTTAAACAAATTAAGCATTTCACACAACATGAAACCTGTGCAAAACGCCCGAGAAAAAATACTGTTTAATTTCAAGGATCGATACTCAACAAAATACATACAGATAGACAGAAAGGACTCATGAAAGGTCGAGTAGAATTAAATCCACTTCGTGATAACGTCTATCAATTAGGACAAAGCAGTAAATCTATTGAAGTAGTGAGTCAGTATTAGCGTACAAATTAGAGACATCTGTAAACATGCTGATTACAATGCAATCTGTGAAATTTAAAACCGAAACAATTTATCATTAAATATTTTTAAGTTCTTAATTTGATACTTCCTTAGAAGAAGAAGAAAAGGGGGGGGGGGGATAAAATGATGAGAGGTGTGGTGTTTTCGAAGCGGGATAGTTTAGTTGAATGAAACGTCTGTTCAATAAATAGTCAGTGGTTCGAATCTTACCCAGTGTCAGCTTTTATAGAAAATTTTATTTTCATAGGGTGGTGTTCTAACCCTTAAAATTTATACAGCTATTTAAATAAGCGAAGACGTCATTGATTACTCTCTTCGTTTTTAGATATTTGGAGAAAAATAAATCAGATAATCATTTCAACCTTCAAAGATTTTTAGATATTGCTGTCGCATTTGATAATATATAGATGTGTGCGAAATTAAATTACCTACTTGATGTAGAAGCAGATTGAATCAACTGTTACCATCGCAACTTATATAGAGCTATGTGATCGTTACTATGGAAACTGCACGATTCCTTTACACTACGAGGTAAGAGACATAAAATAATGTAAAATTTTCTTGTCTGTTACTTCATTTGTATTTTTTTATGAAAGCTTTTGATATCCGTGTCCTAACAATTATGCTATGCGAGTCATTGTTTATTTTTTCCTTCATTAAAAACAACAAGAAAGACTGAGATATTGGAACTAAAAAAGTAATCGAATTAATCTATTAGTCAGTAATAAATTTAACATATATCTCATCTTCTTTAATACAAAATAACGGATAAAAAACCACGTTTTTTTTTCAGTATGTCACACATTTCATTATGAAATTAAATAATAAAACACGTAATTAAACACGTTTATAAAAAACTGTTTTTGAAAGAAGCACATTAGGAATGCGTTAAAACCTCGAGTATTAGAACTTAATTGATAAAAGTGTTTGTTTGTTTTTTGAATTTCGCGCAAAGCTACAAGAGGGCTACCTGCGCTAGCCGTCCCAAATTTAGCAGTATAAGACTGGAAGGAAGGCAGCTAGTCACCACCACCCACCGCCAACTCTTGGGCTACTCTTTTACCAACGAATAGTGGGATTGACCGTCACATTATAACGCCCCTACGGCTGTGACGGGGATTCGAACCCGCGACCCTCAAATTGCGAGTCGAGTGCCCTAACCACCTGGCCGTGCCTGGCCAAGATAGAAGTGATGGCTGGTTTGCCTTTGGTATGACAGCGGGCAACTTCGAGCAAAACAAAAAGTAAATTTAAGTTGCGGGGGGGGGGGCATAAAAGTTATGTTTTCCTTCCTACATGATTCACAAAAAAAAATTGTAATTAGAATTTAATTACTTTATTTAAATATGAATATTACTAATAAAAACTCAATAATTTACGTTTATTTGTTCTCTTTTAAAAACGAAGTTTCACGGTGATTTATCTGCGATGTGCCCATTACGGGGATCGAACCTAGAATTTTATCATTATAAATCCTCTACCTTACCGCTGAACTACCGTGGGGCATACTTTCTGTTGCTAAGACTGACGGAATTCCCATTCAGAAATCAATATATTTAGTTACTATTATTGACTTTCGTCAACCTCTATTTTTTCTTCTTTTTTTTTTCTGTGTGAGACATCAAACCTCACGATTAAAGCTTTGTTGGCTCAAAACGAAACAGTTCTATATCAATTATTATTTTATCTCAACTTTTACAGACTTTACAACGCTGGAAATCGCGGTTTGATTCCCTGACGTGGACAGTGTGCAGATAGTCTATTGTGTAACTTTGCACTAAGACAAACGAAGTATAACATTAAAAAAAAAAGGATTACGAGTTTGTACAATAAGAAAGACTTGCAAATATATATATAATAACAAAAATCATAATCACGGTCTGATCCATACGAACGTTACTGTTTAATTACAAATAACAGTGAGATTAAAAGTTTAATCTCAGTAAATACTTTATTTCCCTTTTATTACTGGTTCGCTTTAAAATTCATATCAATATACTGGTAAGCTTGTTTAATAATTTTGTGAAAATAAACTAATTTAAAACGATAAACATTTGTGAAAAGTGTACATACACTGCTGCCCTCTGATGGAAATACTTAATATTAAATTAATTTTAGGTGAAGTGTATATATATGAAAGTAAAAAAACATAAATACCTGCTGCTCTCTAGTTGTAAAAATATAAATTAATGATAAATTAATTTTCTTACTAAAAGTAATCTTTCGATGAGCAAAAGGAGCTTACAGTTTTCAAAGGAATGTAAAACGTATTCAAGAAAGTTAGTGAAAAGGCTTAAACTACTTTCAAACAAACACACTATAATATAAACATGTACATCTACGAAATGATGTGTCACAACCACATGAGTCCCATCACACACTCCAGTGTGATCAAACACAATTAGCTTTTGTATTGATGAACTACAAAACATTTATTTCTGTTATATGTTTAATATACTTTGCAGGAGCACTATTTAGCATTTCATTGAAGACAGGAACAACTGGCTGGATGCTCTTGGGTATACTAAAAGTTAAAGTCAATCTAGTCTGGAAACATTTGCTTTGATTATTTTCTATTATTTAATAACTATTTGAGCAGTGCAAAGTACACATATTATATATATATATATATGTGTGAAAGGGGGGATATTGTTCTCAAAATAAACTAATGCCACAAAGCACCATTTGCCCCACCTATGTGGTGCCCCTGATCTTTCAGTTTACAGTAGTCACATCACAATATAACTTCTCACACTTTCTTCTTGTACAGTGACATGGACCACTAGTGCGTGTCCTTTGTGTCATATCAGTTAAAGTGGTGGAAGATATGTTTATAAGCCAACTGCTACTATAGTTATTCATTTAACTCACTGAAATCAACAACATCAATGACAAACTTGCCAGAAATGAGCACTATTTAAAGCTATTTCAAAATAAACCTCCAAACCTTTACTTTAGACAGGTTTCCTTCACCTGAAAGCATGGTCAAATACGTGATTGAGAACTCGAGTCAATTTGATAAAAATTGTATTCATGTTTATCACACATCAAATCTTTATCTGTATAATTTATTCCTAAGCAATCAATGAAATGTAATAATGCATCTTGAGAGATTCCATACAATAATTTATTGAAACAAATAATCCTTAGGCCTGTCCGCTGCTTCTTTAAAATTAGTCGAAGAGTTACACGATCATAATGCTGACTTTGTTTATTCCTATTTCACATCATTTAAATACTAATTGCAAGAAGTAAAACTAAATACATCATTTAGTAGCCCCCCAGTGGCACAGCAGTATGTCTGCGGACTTACAACGCTAGAATCCGGGTTTCGATACCCATGTGGGCAGAGCAGAGACAGCCCATTGTGTAGCTTTGTGCTTAACTTCAAACAAACAATCATTTAGAAATATTTCACAGGTCATTTATAATATAAAAAAAGAGGGGTGGATTATTTTGTTACAATGAAATCTTTAACCAAACTTACTTGATGAACCTGTTCAGTTCGACTGAGCTTTTCCTCCCAGCTTCTACTCATCTCCTTCATCAACTTCTCTGATTCCATCAGCCTCTCACAAAGATCTTCTTGTTTCTAAATGAAAATACAGATCAATTTCACGTATTAAAACTAAACAATGATCAGTTTTTACACAGATTTAAATTAGATACTTTTATCTGATGAAGATACAGTTGGAACGAATTTGTTTTTGAGCTTTATTTTTAAATTTTTTTAAGTTTGAATCACACAAGACACAACGACACCAAAAAACTGCATAAGCTGAGAAAATTAAAGTAGAATGTTCAGATGACACAAAATATCAACATTGTTAAAAAAATTTAATATGGTA
The DNA here is from genome assembly GCF_000517525.1 of Limulus polyphemus. NCBI lineage: Eukaryota > Metazoa > Arthropoda > Merostomata > Xiphosura > Limulidae > Limulus > Limulus polyphemus. The sequence goes on from NW_013666441.1 coordinate 355,244, forward strand.
ATTAAACCAGGATGTGAAGATGATGCACAAGATCAGCATAAAAAAAAACAACATAAAATCTACAATGGAAAAATTATACCAGGATGTGAAAATCAGCATCAATAAAACCATAAAATGTACAATGGACAAACTATACCAGGATGTGAAGATCAGCATCAATAAAACCATAAAATGTACAATGGAAAAATTATACCAGGATGTGAAGATCAGCATCAATAAAACCATAAAATGTACAATGGAAATACAAATTTTCAGTTTTGCATTTTGCGGTTTTTATGGGCATTTTTGTGTTTTTCACCAGTACTTCGCCCCCTGTTAATGGATCTTCACCAAATTTGACATGAAGGTTTGTTGGGTCCATGAGGAGATGCATGCAAAGTTGCAGTTTCACATTTTCTGTCTTGCATATTTTTTGTGGCCACTTTTGTGTTTTTTACAATTACATAAGGGAAGCAACTTTTCATGTCCTGAGATAGCCTTTGATTAATCATGAATTTACATAACTTCCATCCAGGGGACTGGTGCTCCAGCTAGTTAATAATATACTAATAATATTACTAGGTTTATTAAGCTGTCTATCTGAATGACTTTACTTTGCTTCTCTGTATAATAATATAAAATTTGGGTGATTATCAGTTGCACAAATGTTATTTAAATACCAACAATATTACTTAGTTAAATGGATTTTTTTATCTTGATATCAGCACACAACTTCAATAATTATTTTCAGCTTCTTATTCATGTTGTGTTGATTTAATGTAACATTTTATAATTGACTTACTTGCATATCTTTTATTAACAATTTCGTTTTTCTACCTTCCCCCATATTGGTCCCCAATCTTAGTCAAGATATTGATTAACACTAACTCATGACATCGTGTACAAGTTTATACCTTTTTAAAAGTTATATATGAAGATTGCTTGATAGAACTCTTGAAATATGAATTAAAAATTAAACTATACGAAATTTTTATTATAAATGTATCAAAATAAGAGTGTATAAAAATAAGATAATGTTACACATACATAAAGATATGTGTTTACATGTTCACCAGCTATGTTTAAGAATTAGCAGTACTCACAGTAGCGTGTTTCAGCTGTTCTCTTAGCTGCTCAACTTCCTTACGCAGCTCTCTGATGATTCGAGCATTTGGGTCTTCATTAATAACAGCATGATTGACTATTTTCTTAGCTCTGTCAGCGTACCTTAACGTAGACAAGGTTTCATCGTAGTTGTCAGCAGCTGGGCTGATGGTGGCCAACATGACCGTTTTACTGTTCCCTCCAATGTTATCCTGGAATTAGAAATACGAATGAGATATGCCAATATCATTTATGATATAGGAACAAAATTAACAACAAAGTCACTCAATTCAGACGTCCATCATTTACTTTACACTCATAATATTTACTGTTAGAAATTACCTTGATTAAAACAATATAAATATATTTTTTCTATATATCAATCTTAAGTTTTTAATCAGTGGCCCAGTGCCACCATAGCATATTACACTGAGATTATAAAATGTATAACATTATTTAAACTACCTTATGTTTACACATCTCATTTCACATAAATGATGTGAAGCAAACAAACTAGAAAACTATGTAAAACTATGACCAATCAAAGTGATTTGTTGCCTCACACCTACTTGTTGTTACAGTATATTATAAAGAACTGATGTTCCATGTGTTGGAAGTCCAAACAGTAAACAATACTCCAATCAACTAAGGTGTTTTGTTGCCTCACATCTGTCTGATATTACAGTGATATGTAAGGCCCTGATATTCCATATTTTGGAAGTCCAAAAAGTGAACAATACTGGAATCAACTAAGGTGTTTTGTTGCGTCATGTGTGTCTGACATTACAGTGATATGTAAGGCCCTGATATTCCATATTTTGGAAGTCCAAAAAGTGAACAATACTGGAATCAACTAAGGTGTTTTGTTGCGTCATGTGTGTTTGACATTAAAGTGATATGTAAGGCCCCGATATTCCATATTTTGGAAGTCCAAACAGTGAACAATACTCGGAGTTAAAAACATGACTGTGCATGATCAAATAATTTAAAAATATAAAACTTCAAGATTCGTAAAAACAGTTTTGCTATAATCTTTATTTTTGTTGTTTTTATCACTTGTACTTCATACAACTTAGTTTTCGAAATATGCTGTTGTTTTTGAAATTAATATTCATTTATACAAATAAAATTTTTTAGAGCCAATTATAGTCTTTTTGATGCAGTGGTTCACAACTTACTCTAGGATTATAAAAATTAAACACTATTGAGTAATTTTCTGAGAAGTGCTTGGCTGAGTTTGTTCTAATGACGAATATTTACGTTGACCAATTCCAGAAATACCTTTAGAAGCTAAGAATATAATACAATTTCTAGTTTTGTGTTCATATATCATTTTAAGTAAAACATATTCCACTGTGTGTTTTTTAACCATTTAACTAACTTTAAATCAGTTGAAGAATGGGTTCATTTTAAGCTTTTTTCCCAATTATCAAGTAACTTTTCAAAATCATGTAATAAGTAAAATTTACTCAATGTTTTTTTAATACCGGTATTTAGCAATAACTTTGTGGTTAAATAAAAATTAATCTTAAATATTAAAACTGTATTTTAACAAACAGGTTAACATTAGCAATTAACAGAAAGTTTGTTCAATATCAAACAGGAATCATACCTTCAGCAACCATGTCAGAACAGAATCTCTGTAAGGAACAAACTTGTCTTTAGCCTTCGATGAAGAATGGTCTGCTAATTTGGATATCACTAGACCAAGAGTTGTTAAAGACCTAAAATATAGAAACAAATAGTCAGAACAAAGCACTCACTGCTTTACACACATGATCTTTAGTCAGAACTAAGCTCTGCTTTACAAACATGATCTTTAGTCAGAACTAAGCACTGCTTTACACACATGATCTTTAGTCAGAACTAAGCATTGCTTTACATACATGATCTTTAGTCAGAACTAAGCACTGCTTTACACACATGATCTTTAGTCAGAACTAAGCACTGCTTTACACACATGATCTTTAGTCAGAACTAATCACTGCGTTACATACATGATCTTTAGTCAGAACTAAGCACTGCTTTACACACATGATCTTTAGTCAGAACTAAGCACTGCTATACATACATGATCTTTAGAAGAAAAAAAAAGTTTTTGCAAATAATATTTTAACCAATGGAATAGAGACCTTATGAGTTTTAATTTAACTTTCTTTAGTTTTATTATTTTGTAAAATGAGGGGAGTTAGAACCCAAACCTACACTGTTATTAATAAAACTAACAATATATTGTATACTACAATATGTTTCCTGAAGAATTAAGTTTCGTTTATTAATAATATTTTCTATAATTCATAAAATTACAATTGCAAAATGTGATATTATTAAAAATAACAAACTAAGGAGGGGTGTAAGTTAATTAAATAGAATCCCTTTAAACAATTCATAGGTAAAATTAATATGAAACAATGAATTTAATCCATAATAATTCCTTTAATTCTGTTGTTCTAATTTCTTTTTACTATTTGAACAGCTAATTCATGATGACAGGAATCATAGATATACTTAACTAGCGTATAGCCCGTCAAAAATAACGGTGCAAGTTATACCATCCCCACCCCATAGTATACCCTAACATCACATTTCATAGCTAACTGAAGTAAATAAATGTTACTAAATCAAACTTGACCAACAAAGAGGCAGAAAAGTGCAGTCAAACTTCGATAAGTTCCTCTGTGAGCCAATTAAAATTATGACCATTCATTAAATGAAATCGTGGCGTATTCACATAATAATTATTAATAAAAATCAGTGAGATTAACAACTTCTAAAATATAGAAAAGCCATTGTGTTTTGGTAACACTACATTCCAACAATGGTTTTTATGTGATGTCACTTAGCAAAAAATAGTATGAACAGAATCAGGTAAACGTGTGGATAGTATGAACAGAATCAGATAAATGTGTGGATAGTATGAACAGAATCAGGTAAACGTGTGGATAGTATGAACAGAATCAGGTAAATATGTGGATAGTATGAACAGAATCAGATAAACGTGTGGATAGTATGAACAGAATCAGGTAAATATGTGGATAGTATGAACAGAATCAGATAAACGTGTGGATAGTATGAACAGAATCAGGTAAATGTGTGGATAGTATGAACAGAATCAGGTAAATATGTTGATAGTGTGAACAGAATCAGGTAAACGTGTGGATAGTGTGAACAGAATCAGGTAAATGTGTGGATAGTGTGAACAGAATCAGGTAAACGTGTGGATAGTGTGAACAGAATCAGATAAACGTGTGGATAGTGTGAACAGAATCAGGAAAACGTGTGGATAGTGTGAACAGAATCAGATAAATGTGTGGATAGTATGAACAAGAAAGCTTTTTCTTTCTGGGTAGAAAATAAACAGGTAAATTTGTATTCTTTGTGGGTATGGATTAAACAGGAAAGTTTTTTTCTTTCTGCATAGAAAATAAACAGGTAGAGTTGTATTCTTTATGGGTAAGTAATAAACAGGTAAAAATGTACTCTGGGCAGGTAATAACCAAGTAAATTTGTATTCTTTACAGGTAGGCAATAAACAGGAAAGTTGTATTTTTTCTGGGTAGATTTTAACTGATGGTGTATGCCACTGGTCTCACATAAATCTTGGCATTTGGTTTTAATGATAGCTACTAAAACAAAATGATCTGTTTACTTACTTGTTTATGTTAGCTCCTTCTTTTAATCTCTCTCCTACAGCTCCAGACTTGACAGCCCTCTCGCTACCCGCTAAATCAACCAAGCTCATTTTAGAAACTTTTTCTCCTGTTACCTGAAATAAACATTAACCCAAAATATTAACATGGTTGAAACAAAAAAATATCAAAGAATGTGCAAAATGATAAACAACTCTTTATCTAAAACAGTTTTGAATAAGATAACTTTATCTTGTCCATTTACTACAACAAAAACAGTGTACATATATAGATGTAAATTTAGAAACAGGAGACACACCAGAAAAGAACACTTCACCACACACACATATAACAGCCAAGTTACCTAGGTAACATAAAAATAGAATACACACATACATATATGTAACAATCATGTTACCTTAACAACACAACATACAATCATATACAAATATGTTGCCTAGGTAACTTGGCTTTTATATATGTATATGGTTATGTATTGTGTTGCCTAGGTAGCATGGTTATTACACGTATATGTGTGTTCTATAATTGTGTTGTCTAGGTAAGTTGGTTTTTACCATGATAGAACGCACACATGTAACAGCCAAGTTACCTAGGCAACACAATACATAACCATATACATATATAAAAACCAAGTTACCTAGGCAACCCCATGATAGAACACACACATGTAACAGTCAAGTTACCTAGGCAACATTATGATAGAACATGCACACACATACATATCCACTACCGGCACTTGTGTTTAAATTATTGTTTTTTTAAATTCTTAATAAATAATTAATTAAAAACAACGTTTTATATTTATACAATAAAAACGTTATTGAAGCCGTACGGCTTCCACTTTAAAATATCTCTACAAGTACATGTTTCGACGTGATCTACGTCATCCTCAGGAGTAACTTACAAGACTATTTTATACTTTCCCCCTTGTCGCATTACTTCATTGTTATTTACATATATTACATATATATAAACAGAAGCACTACAGATATTCACTGTATGAGAGTTAGAAGTATTACAGGCAATTGTTGTATAAGAGACACAAGTACTACAAAAAAAAGTGTCCAGTACTGTAAAATTTTGTCACACCTCAGTTATGTCAATATGCAGTAATCGTGCTATTAGCTTTCACCAGGAGAAACTACTAGAAAACATCACATTCTGTAATACGTTTACTATTAAACCAAGAGAAGATCAATGTATGATATTAGATTTAACTTTTTTTACTAGATTCATTTGGGAACCGTTTGTTTGTTTGTTTCTAAAAGAGCAAAGTCACACTGGGCTATCTGTTGTGTCCACTGCAGGGAGTCAAATCCCAGATTTTAGCAATGTAAGTCCATAAGCTTACTGCTGTTCCACTAGAAGGCCCATTTAGGAACTGAACAAAAAAGTATATAGTGCTTTATATATTCCCTCTGAGCAGATTATTACAGGAAAAATCATGTAGCTAGGGTGAGCAAGCAACCAGATTTACCCAAACAACAAATTATAATAATTTCATGGCACCTTAGAAGTCTTCTCTTGGTATAACAGTAAATTTGATAAGGTGAAATTAAAAATTAATTTAAAAAGCTTAGTACTCATAGTTTGTCAGGTATCATATTTTATTTCTTGATAGGTTTAATGGTTAAAAGTGGTTGGCTTAGTGTTCACCTTAGTTCACATGATATTTCTGTACCATTCTGTTCAGAAAACTTATTAATTTTTTCTTGAGGGGAAAAAATCATTTAAATTTTTTTTTTTTAATTGACTTTTTAAAATAAGACTGGTCCACAGTTTTAATCTTGAAATTCAAGTTACTTTCTAAAACTACATTTAAAGAGTTTTGGTTAATATTTCTGGTATTCACATCAACATTGATATTGTCTGTTTCTCAAGAATTTCTTTGATTTTTAGTTTGTTTATTTTTTGAATTTCGCGTAAAGCTACACGAGGGTTATCTGCACTAGCCGTCCCTAATTTAACAGTGTAAG
>NW_013666441.1:362481-368111 GCF_000517525.1 Limulus polyphemus
CCATTAATCATAGATTATTCTGACCTGTAACCCTGATAGTGGATCCAGATCACTCAAATATTATAAATTTGACTCAAAAGACTGGCCAAGGAACTAAATTCATGATTTTCATTTTATCTTTAAAAACTTATATCTAATCATCAGATTTTTAAGTTTTGTTTGTAACATTTTAGATCTTATAAGCTTGATTTTTATTAACTTTATTCAATTTAATTATACACAGACTATCACTGAGTCAGATATATGTAATACTGTATGACTTTAGGAATGTAATGAACTGGAATTTTAAATGGTTTGGTTCAGAAAAATAAGATTTATAAATTCATACTTACACCTAACTCGGTATCTTTTATAGAGCACGACAAAATTATATTAAACACAGCATGGGATCGACTAGATTCATTATTCATGTTGGTAGCTGCCACTGTTCGAGATTTGTTTCCTTCCAATATCAAACTGTTGATCTCCTAGGATAAAATTCAAGGAAACTTGTATAAATATTTAAAATATAATAAAATACTCAAAGATCAATGTTGTATAATATATAGTTAAAATTGTATTTAAAACCGATCAACAGTCATAAAAGATACTCTACATATTTTGAAACATATAGAGTGCCTTTTTATGACCACTGATAGGTTTTTAAATAAAATGTTAATATATATTATACAGCATTGATCGTTGAATATTTTATAATTATTTACTGTTGATCACCAAATCAAGAAAAAAATATATAAACATACATCAAATGCAATCTTTCTTTACAAATACTAATTCTTGTTTACATTAAAACTTGATAAACTGGGAAATGCCTTACAAGAAGTTAAGTATAACAACAAAAGAACGACTAAGACTTTACAGAATTATTGTGAATATGTTCTATTGGACCAAATGAACAAGGCTGAGTGAAATATTGATTACATCATATTCTGATTGTGAAAATTAAGCACAGAAACATATAAAATGTCATCTTTTTTAATTTACTCAAGGACTATCTACACAAGCTTTACCTAATTTTGAACTAACAGACTAGAGGGAAGGCAGCTAGTTAACACCACCCACTGACAACTTTTAGGCTTCTCTTTTATCTATGAAAAATGGAATTGACCATCATATTATAATGCCCCTATGGTTGAAAGGAGGCCCAGAATGGCCAGGTGGTTAGAGCACTCGACTTGTAATCTGAGGGTCGCAGGTTCGAATCCCCGTCACACCAAACATGCCAACCTCCGCCTTTGCCTGGTCCCAAGTCCAGGATGAGAAAGGAGGAGGGTTGGGTGCGGGGCTAGCAACTCCACTCCGTAAAAACCAACCTGCTACAAGTAACTGCAACAACACCTTTTGTTGGCGAGGTGTTGTTGCGGCCCTATGCTCCACTGGGAGTTTACAGGAATAGTAATTAAAAAAAAAAGGTTGAAAGGACGAGCATGTTCAGTTATGGGATTTGAATTTGTGACCCACAGATTCTGAATTGAGTGCCCTAACCACACAGGCTGTATCAAGTGTTTTTCAAGATAAAATTGTCTATCATCACAAAACAGGATTAGTCTCCATATAATATTGCTTGGGAATAATAGCAGACAATTTCTCTAAAAAAAGGCTCTCTAAACTGTTGCTGATCCAAACTGTAATCACAAATTTGTGAAAGAAACAAAAAAAAAGTTAAATTAAAGAGATTTTGCTTTTATTTTTTACTATACATAAATCACTCATGAGCATGAGCCTACATCACTGGCTTATATCTCTTTAACTTCTAATGCTATTAAGTTTGTTTCTTGTTGAACACAAAGCTAGATGGTGGGCTATATATTCTCTGCCACCATGGGTACTGAAACCTGATATTTAGCGTTATAAGCCCTCAGGCTTACTACTGAGCCACTAGTGGGCAATGCCATTAACAAAAATGAATGAAATGTAGAAAGATGTGTTTAAATATTGTATATTTGTTTTTGGAGTTTTCTGTGTTTTTATTATTCTTACCGAGGATATAAGTATATTATTATATATATTCAAAGCTTTCATTAAAATAGAACTTAAAGTGTTCTTAAACTGTTTTAACAAATGAATTTGACTACTAGAACTGAAAGGAAACTTTAATGACTTGACTGAACCATGTGAACTTGACTAAGTACACTTGTATATTACAAAAAACCCAGAATTATTCATTACTGGTGATGGAACTTTGGATTATAAATATGCAAAATCCCCAAAATCAATAAAACATGGCTGAATATCTTTTCAGGCTATCCTCAATGCAAAACAATATTTGTAGGTGGCATCCAATGAGACAGTTCGACTTTGATATTTCAGAGTCAAAATTTATGTCACAGGTAAATATGTGCCAAGTTTTATTGCAACACTTTCAATTGCTTTATATTTAAAAGAAAATAAAATCAGTGACCTTTAACCTTATGTTAAAAAAATCTGTGGACAACTATAGTAGCTCATCATCACTTCATTATCAAGTAATTATGTAGGGCAGTAACAGATTTATATAATTAAATAACATGTTATGTCCTGTGCACATGAAGGGAAACCTTTTGGATATAAACATTACTACTAATTTCACATAAAAAAAACAGTTAAATGTGGATAAATATTAATTTCATTAAGGGTTTAATAAATCAATCCAAGTCTAGTTTTTATTTTGGCAAGTCTATTACTTAACTTTACATCCTGGATAAGTTCAACTAGCTTTAAACCATTTATCTAAACGTGTTGGAAGAAGATGCTTCCAGCTGCTAGTTAAGGATGTCATCAAAGCCTGTTGAATGACCTGATGAAGAACTAAGTTGATAACTCAAAATGTACCTTCCAAACACACACATGTAAATAGGATGATGAAGCTTAGTGAAGATTATGGCTAACAACTATGTTGGCAGATTGAAACACCATCTCCAAAAAGACTCAAACAAATCAATGCAGCCTGTTGTTTTGTTTAGTTTTGTGTAAAGCTACATGAGAAATATCTGCTCTAGTCATCCCTAATTTAAAAGTAACAGACTAGAGGAAAGGCAGGTAGTCAACACCACCCTGTTGTTTTGTTTAGTTTTGTGTAAAGCTACATGAGAAATATCTGCTCTAGTCATCCCTAATTTAAAAGTAACAGACTAGAGGAAAGGCAGGTAGTCAACACCACCCAAGATGAAACTCTTGGGCTACTTTTTACCAATGAAAAGTGGGATTGACTGTCACTTTATAATTCCCCACAGGACAGGATTTGGTGACAGGACTTGAATCCATGACCTGCTGATTGTGAGTCAAGCGCTCTAGTCACCAGGCCTGTAAGCCCAAATCCCGTGGAATAATCCATTGAAAAACTATATATACATATATTTATATCACTATAAATTGAAATAACATCTTCAAAAAAACCTAAAACAAGTGGGAAACCAATGAAACTTGCAAAATGTTTTATTTAACAACTCCTTCATGATAACAATGTCACTTGCAATAATTACAGATACATTTTTGTATCAAAATCACTTTTACCTACAATGACATCTACTGGCAGTTAAAACTGTATACCATTGAAAAGTATGCTAGACTAACAAGGGGGAAGGGAGAAAAAAGGTAAAACATATATGTACTTACTTCAAAAGATGAAACTGCCAAGGTGGAAAGACCATCAACATAAGGGCCTAAAATATTGTGTTCTCTAACTTTCAAGTTTTGGTTGGTACTGTAAAAACAAGAAATCATTGTGTTATTTCCTTCTTGCAATGAACCACACACACATACAGCTAAAAAAAAGACATATTATGTATGGAATTAACTGTTAAAAAGCCAGGTAAGTACAGATGAATTTCTTTGGAAGTTCTATCTTACACATTGTACATGTAACAGTGTAGAATTAATTGGAAGTTCTATCTTACACATTGTACATGCAACAATGTAGAATTAATTGGAAGTTCTATCTTACTCATTGTACATGCAACAATGTAAATTAATTGGAAGTTCTATCTTACACATTGTACATGCAACAATGTAGAATTAATTGGAAGTTCTATCTTACTCATTGTACATGAAACAATGTAGAATTAATTGGAAGTTCTATCTTACTCATTGTACATGCAACAATGTAGAATTAATTGGATATTCTATCTTACTCATTGTATATGAAACAATGTAGAATTAATTGGAAGTTCTAGCTTACTCATTGTATATGAAACAATGTAGAATTAATTGGAAGTTCTATCTTACACATTGTACATGCAACAGTGTAGAATTAATCGGAAGTTCTATCTTACACACTGTGCATGCAATGTAGACTTAATCCAAACTAGTTAATCTTGTAGCATAAGATTTTGGGCTTAAAAACTTTACCTTGCTGCTTTACTTTTTGAAAATATTATAAAAATAAGACATTTGTGTTTATTTAGTAGTGTACTAAAATATCTGAGATTTGAAAAAGGTGGTTAGTCATAGTAATCAGTATATATTTGAGAACTTATCATCTGATCACTTTAATTGTCATACAAATTTAACAGGTTAACTCCACCCACAGTAACTTACAAACAAAGAAAAATCACATGCAATGTGTATCTGTGGTATTCCTAAGAATAGAGAAGTCATTCTACTTTGACACAGTTCTATAAGTGCCATTAAGCAGGCAACACTGTTAATTAATTTTTATTCTATTATGATAAAATCATAGATAATGCTGCTTAGATTATGTATTTTATGATAATTTACTGAAACGGTATAAAGTTAGAATAGAATCAATATGAAATAGATGGTTTTGATTCAAAACTAAACATAAAAAACCCACACACAGTAATGAAATCTTCAAAATAACAGTATGTTATTGTAAGGTTTTGTATCAAATGATTGAAAATCTTCCTTTTTTTGTTTTTCTGTGGGAATATTACAACCTCTACTGATAACCACGTCTTATGTTATATATGCCAGCACATCACTTAGACTTCCAAAACTGTGATACACATGCATATCAATTTTTTAAAGTTTTTTATTGGCATATCATGTCATAGTAAACATTTTACATGATGTGTATCCACACACTTCAGTAACTGTTTGATAACACTCATGTCCCCTTACCTAAGTAATTTTTTATAACACATGTATTCTCAAATAAGTAAGAAATTGTTTCATAATACAGGTCACCATACAACTGAAAGGCTAATTAGCATAATACACACGTCCCCAAATAACTCGAAAAATGTTTCATAATACACAGCCTCACACAACTGAAGAACTGTTTCATAATACACAGCCTCACACAACTGAAGAACTGTTTCATAATACACAGCCCCACACAACTGAAGAACTGTTTCATAACACACGTCCTCACACAACTGAATAACTGTTTCATAATACACAACTGAAGAACTGTTTCATAATACACAACTGAAGAACTGTTTCATAATACACAACTGAAGAATTGTTTCATAATACACAACTGAAGAACTGTTTCATAATACACAACTGAAGAACTGTTTCATAATACACAACTGAAGAATTGTTTCATAATACACAACTGAAGAATTGTTTCATAACACACGTCCTCACACAACTGAATAACTGTTTCATAACACACATCCTCACACAACTGAAGAACTGTTTCATAATACACAACTGAAGAACTGTTTCATAATACACAACTGAAGAAC
>NW_013666441.1:368492-373745 GCF_000517525.1 Limulus polyphemus
TAACACACATCCTCACACAACTGAAGAACTGTTTCATAATACACAACTGAAGAACTGTTTCATAATACACAACTGAAGAATTGTTTCATAACACACATCCTCACACAACTGAATAACTGTTTCATAACACACATCCTCACACAACTGAAGAACTATTTCATAACACATCCTCCATAACTCTGAAACTATTTCATAATACATATGTCCCAACACAACTCAGGAACTGTTTGACATTATATTCATGTCCCCCCACATACATACACACCTTAAAAACTGATTACGTACCCCTTTGGATCAAGGAGGTCATGAACCTTTTCATTATAAATCTCCATATAAGAAACTTCAACTTTGTAACTGTTACTTGGATCTTTGTTGGAAGCGATTCTTTCAAATAATGCATCACACAGCCGAGGAATAAGGCCTTTATTATTCTCAGAACCCATCATGGTGAAGGATTTTCCAGAACCTGCAAATTGAGAAAATTGTTTTTAATTAATTATTAGAAATCATTGGGTTCAATGCTAGATATATCATAGATGTAAATTATACTATTCAAAGAATTACCATAATAAAAGCTAACTTCATTTCACCATTTATATGTTATAAGCAATATTAATAATGTTGTAATTTGTTTAATTTAGATGTTAACTAGAGAGATACATGATGTTAAGATCAAGCAAGTTCTAGAAATATCTAGAACAAGTGTAGATTATAAATACAATTTTCCATGATGCATTGAGACTATAGCTAAATTGTAAGTTGAAAGATAGCCATGGAGATAAAAAGGAAAGATATTTTCAAGCTAGAGAGTGAGCCAGTCAGATTGTTAGCTATCATGTTTATTGAGTTACTTTGTACAAGTAAGTTGATTTGTTTTACATTAGTTAACATCATTTGTAACATAGGCCTACAACAACATGTGACAGTGTACAAGTGTTCTAGTTGGTAGAAACATTAGATGAGGAAATAAAGTAACTTATTATAGTTATGTGGAGTGAATATTGAATTGTTTTCACCAGATAACTCAAAAGAACCCACTAATAAAAGACAAATGTTACAATAATACTCATATATGTATAATTATATATTTCATGTGTAAGGTCAAGAAAATGGCCTAAAAGCTTGAAAAGTCTCTTTCATCAGGATCAAAATGGACCATAGTTTGGTAAAGCAGAGACAACACTTTGAAAGTTCTGAAACTTTAAAATCACATTTAGAACTTTTTGATAACCTATCTTATTTTAAAAAGGCTGTAGGTATATATAAAAAAACATTGGCAGATTAACTTAAATATAGAATTGCTCAAGTATTTAAGAAATATTTTCCAGAAGACATTGGACACAAAAAGGAAATCCCATAATAACTGGGTGGTGAAGTCCCTATTTTTTTAAGAGGCAAGGAGTGATTTAACTTTTAATTTTAATGACTTTGGCATTTAATAATTAGTTTTCAACAGTTTTAAAACTTTTAGAACAGCTTCTTGAAGACTGCCATTCAATAATTAGTTTTCAACAGTTTTAAAGCTTTTAGAACAGCTTCTTGAAGATTGCCATTTAATAATTAGTTTTCAACAGTTTTAAAACTTTTAGAAAAGCTTCTTGAAGGTTGGCATTCAATAATTAGTTTTCAACAGTTTTAAACTTTTTGAAAAGCATCTTGAAGGTTGCCATTTAATAATTAGTTTTCAACAGTTTAAAACTTTTAGAAAAGCTTCTTGAAGGTTGGCATTTAATAATTAGTTTTCAACAGTTTTAAAACTTTTAGAAAAGCTTCTTGAAGGTTGGCATTTAATAATTAGTTTTCAATAATTTTGAAACTTTTTTGCCTCACTAACTCCTGACAGTCCTTTTTATAAGATTTCTGCTCTTTTTTTCAATAAAAACACTTCAGATGGTGTTATGTATCTCAATTTTCAGAAAGGTTTTGATTAGGTACCACCAAAGAGGGGTATTAGAAATTTCAAATTCCATATTATTGGTGAAAAATAGGTTTTTATATAAAAGAAAGCAAAGGATGATTATTAATGGAAATTATTATTATGAATGGAAAGAATATCACTAGTAGCATGGGTCGTTCACATGTCTGATTTGGGATTTTTCTAATTTAATATTTTTCTTAATGATACGTATACCAGCTTAAGCAATAGGATACTCACACTTATGATGCCGAGAATGTTTCTGTGGGCTAACGAATTTCAATATTCTGTGTGTAAGTTAAAGTAGGGTAAGAAAATTTAAAAATAACTTATTTTTTATGTGAATGTGTGTGTTATTATAGCAAAGCCACATTGGACTATCTTCTGTGTTCCACGAGGGGAATCAAACCCAATTGGAACACTGCAAATCTGAAGATTTACCACTGTCCCACCGGCGGACATTTCGTGTGAGAAAAAAAAAGCATATACATTGTGGGGAAAAAAATAGTTTTAAATAGTTTTTTTTTTCAAAGTCACTGGATGAATTTCCTGAAATTGCAAGAAGATTGTTTCCTTGGATTAAAACTCTTTCCAGTAGTTTATTTAGTTTCATTTATCTTTTTATAGGGAGGACATTAACAAGCTGAAAAAAATAGTGCAAAGACAGACTAGTGTTGAACCATCTCGACCTGAGTAATTCTTTAATCAATTACTGATATCTAGAAACAGACTCTTTTTATAGGGAGGACATTAACAAGCTGAAAAAAATAGTGCAAAGACAGACTAGTGTTGAACCATCTCGACCTGAGTAATTCTTTAATCAATTACTGATATCTAGAAACAGACTCTAGACACGTCCCACTTCATTAAACAGATGTGTTTCGTTTTACCTGACAAGTTTTTACAAACTATTTACATACTTAGTGAAGTAGTTCAGCTTCAGTCAGTGACTTTTAAAACTAATGATGAATCAATTACTGATATCTAGAAACAGACTCTAGACACGTCCCACTTCATTAAACTGATGTGAGTCTTGTTTACCTGACAAGTTTGTACAAACTATTTACATACTTAGCGAAGTAGTTCAACTTCAGTCAGTGACTTTTGAAACTAATGATGAATCAATAATCTTTGGTCTAAAGGTACTTTATAATTTCAAAATATTTTACACTTCAGAAAATGTACCAAGTAACCAAATATTATTGATTATCCAAGGGAATGTTGATTAAATCACAATATGAGATTTTAGTGTTCAAAATATTCTGTTAAAAATATTGCTAACTAGAGTAACATTTGAATAACATAACTATATTTCAGAACTGTTGTTAACAAATATAGTCATAACACTATTTATATTTAAAAAGTATTCTAAACTTTAACATGCAATTTCCCCATTTTCATGATATATCGAGTGAGCTCACACGCACAATCTAAATCACATGGTTATATACAAGTTAAAATGCAATATATAATTACTCACATTCCATTAACAGAAAACTAATGGAAGCTCTCAGGAAGAGTTCATAAATTTAAACACCCCACAAATTATTCTACTTCACTCGACCAATTTAAGTAGATAAATACAAATTTTCTTAAG
Source organism: Limulus polyphemus (assembly GCF_000517525.1). NCBI lineage: Eukaryota > Metazoa > Arthropoda > Merostomata > Xiphosura > Limulidae > Limulus > Limulus polyphemus. The sequence continues at coordinate 372,005 of NW_013666441.1, forward strand.
CTGTTCTTCTTACTTTTGAAGCAAATAAATGTCACCGATATTCATCTCTTGATTTATTACATCAAAATCCTTCCTGTCTAAGTTTAGTAACTAGGCCTTTTATTTTTTGTTTTTCTATTTTTTGCTATATGTTCTCCAAAATACATAACCCTAGAATTTCGGTTTTGATGTACCTTCTTGAGTAAAAGATCTGACAGACTGGAAGGTCCTGAATATTTTTATTTGTAATGAATATATATATATTATTATTATTATTGCTGGTTGATTTGCAGTATTAATGATACGTTTTAGAGTTTGCAGTCGAGCTGTTAAAAGCATAAATGAGTTTCTTCCTGTTTTAATAGTAACTGTTATGCAGGATTCACAAGATTCAATATTCAGAAGCTAACGAAGAGAAAAACATTTTGCACAAATGGCAGATATCTAACTTGCAGTATCATTAAAAATTCAGAATTGTAGACCTCATTCTATTCTTACACATAATATAAAATAACTAAGGTTTATCACATTTGTACAATAATAATATTAATAATAAGATCATCTTGTCTCCATTCATGACACTAAACATACATCAAGTAGTATAGTAAAATGAAAGTAATTCACGTACAAATATAAAAACATGCATTAGGTGTTTTAAACGACTTGGAAAAGACATCACAGTGAGTTTCTTTATTGGATAAATTTTGTTTTTATTGTTTTAAGCCTAAGAGAACGTTTGTAGTTTTACTTTTCCAGCTTATACTACCATGGAGTTAAATCTATTATTACATACAGGTTAGCTTCTAATTTTAACTTCTAACAAGCTATTTTTGTTATGTTTCTCTCTTCTTATAATTGTGCATTACAATTAGAATTTCATACTTGTTTTTTTCTTTTACTGTTATTAGATGAATCAGCTTTTGTTTCCAATTTGATGAGCTTATACTAATGGTAGTAGCACAGAAGTTTTTGGGTGTGATAAATGTTGAGACTGTGTGACGTTTTTAAAAAAAACAGCTTAGAATAAAATTTTATGAGGTGCAGAAAGGCACTGTTTTCTTCTACAGAAAGTTCATTATAATAGAATGAAGCTATATTAGAAAGATATTGAAAAAAAGGGTTGAGGAAGGAAGAAGAAGATCAAATTAAGTAGTAAATAAGGACATGTAAAAAGAAACAGAAAACTGTTGTTAAATTTATAAGTGTAAAATCTTCCTCACATCATTTAAACAAACTCAGTTTCTTTGAAAATCCAACGTTCACAGATGCTATAATACAGAACATCTATGAAATATTACTACCAGTTTCATGATACAAACATAATGTACTATAACATGAAATAGTATAATACCAACTTCATGATACAAACATAATATACTACAATATGAAACAATGAAATAGTAATACCAACTTCATGATACAAACATAACATACTACAATATGGAACAGTGCAATAGTAATACCAACTTCATGATACAAATATAATGCACTACAAAAACATGAAACACTATTATACCAACTTCATGATACAAACATAATGTACAACAACAACATGAAACAATGAAATAGTAATACCAACTTCATGTTCCAAACATAATGTACTACAACAACATGAAACAGTGAAATAGTAATACCAACTTCATGATACAAACATAATGTACTACAAAAACATGAAACAATGAAATAGTAATACCAACTTCATGATACAAACATAATGTACAACAACAACATGAAACAATGAAACAGTAATACCAACTTCATG
>NW_013666441.1:374651-375313 GCF_000517525.1 Limulus polyphemus
AACTTCATGATACAAACATAATGTACAACAACAACATGAAACAGTAATACCAACTTCATGTTCCAAACATAATGTACTACAACAACATGAAACAGTGAAACAGCATTATACCATCTTCATGATACAAACATAATGTACTACAACAACATGAAACAGTGAAATAGTAATACCAACTTCATGATACAAACATAATGTACTACAACAACATGAAACAGTGAAATAGTAATACCAACTTCATGATACAAACATAATGTACAACAACAACATGAAACAATGAAATAGTAATACCAACTTCATGTTCCAAACATAATGTACTACAACAACATGAAACAGTGAAATAGTAATACCATCTTCATGAAACAAACATAATGTACTACAACAACATGAAACAATGAAACAGTAATACTAATTTCATGTTCCAAACATAATGTACTACAACAACATGAAACAGTGAAACAGTATTATACCATCTTCATGATACAAACATAATGTACTACAACAACATGAAACAATGAAATAGTAATACCAACTTCGTGATACAAACATAATATACAACAAAAACAGTGAAATAGTAATACCAACTTCATGATACAAACATAATGTACTACAACAACATGAAACAATGAAATAGTAATACCAACTTCGTGATACAAACATAATAT
>NW_013666441.1:376028-382544 GCF_000517525.1 Limulus polyphemus
TAATAAATATACACATGGACAAACAAACAATTAAGTATCATAATAAATATACACATAGACAAACAAACAATTAAGTATCATAATAAATATACACATGGACAAACAAACAATTAAGTATCATAATAAATATACACATGGACAAACAAACAATTAAATATTAAATAAATATACACATGGACAAACAAACAATTAAGTATCATAATAAATATACACATGGACAAACGAACAATTAAACATCGTAATAAATATACACATGGACAAACAAACAATTAAACATCATAATAAATATACACATGAACAAACAAACAATTAAACATCATAATAAATATACACATGGACAAACAAATTATCAAATAAATATACACATGGAGAAACAAATTACCAAATAAATATACATAAACAGACAAGTAAGTATCAAAATCTGTATATACTTTCTGATATATAATGGCTATTATTCAAGAGCAGACTGTCAAAATATATATATGTTATTGTTTTGAGCATAATGTAAGTTCCAAGAAGTAAACATTAAGTTTAGTGAAAGTTAGGCTTAGAAATGAACCTGAAAATTAGATTATAGAGGCTATTAAATATGAATTATCATATGTATTTTTGTCTGTGTCTGTTTTCGCCTTCCGATTTTATAACTAAACTTTTAAACAAATAGTGCAAGTTTATTTGTTATAAGGCATATGGAAAAGATCACAATATATAAATTACACTGTAAATATGATGGTTATTCTATACTTCTAATAATGATGCTTGACTTTATGATCTGTATACCATCTTCAAACTTTACTGTCTATAACCTTTAATTTATGATTGTAGTTTCACTTTTCCTTGTCCATAATTTTTCAAACATCTAACACAGTATCACTATAATTCTAAAAGATTACAACATTTCATTGTCCCATATATTAACACTTACATACATATAACTGATTCATGTCTACATCAGAGTAAGTGAGAACAAGTTTTAGCAGTATAAAATAAAAACCTATTTATAAATAGTTGCTCTTACTTATTTGTGTTTCTCTCATTACATATCAATAAGTAATAAACACACACTAAACGAATAATAGAAGCATGAGCTATTTCAACTACTCATTTTATTCTGGAAGTTGAAAGAATATGTAAACTTTAGCACAGAGAATATAAAGACATAAAAATCGTAGTGCTTAACCCATCATGAACATCCTTTGTAAACGAACAAAAACATATTCTAAATGTAATCTGTCACATCCAGGTACTTATCTAACAATAATGACATTAAAGGACAAGAAGGAAATTTTGGTTCATAAAGGCCATCCCATCGACTGTACTCAACTGTAAAATAAAACACTCAAAGCCGGTCCTTATCATTTAAATATTTATCAAGCCTTCCATTAAACTCACTTAAATTAACTGCATCTACCACATCTGAAAGCAACCCACTCCAAAGGCCAACATCCTGTTGGAAAAATAAAGCTGTCATAGGTAAATATGACCCATACCCTGCCAAAATGTATATTTATGTCCGTTAGTCCTACCATTTTCAAAATTAAATATGAAGAAAAAATGATCCACCAACACTATCAGTTCCCTCAACAATCTTAAACATCTCCATCAGATACCCTCTAACTCTTCTTTTTTTCAAAAGAAAACAAGTTCAGAGATCCTAACCTATCCTCCCATGACAACCTTTCTATCCCAAGTATCATCTTAGCGGGCCTCTTCCGAACCATTTACAACAATTCAATGTCCTTTCTAAGGTAAAAAAGCCCAAAACTAAACACAGTACTCTCCAAATGTGGCCTAACCAGTGACTTATACAATAACATAATAATTTTTTTAGATTTGTATTCTGTATTCCTGTAGATACAACCTAAAATCCTATTTGTCCTGCTACTAACAACACCACACTGCTTCAACAGCTTAAAAGACTAATCAACCACTACATCAAGATCTTTTTCTTCAATAACACTGTTAAGGTTATTCCCATCAAAATTATACTTATAATTGAAACTGTGATACTCCAAATGTATTACCTTGCATTTATTGTAACTAAAATTTATCTGCCACTTATTTGCTCAACTCTCCAAATAGACCAAATCCTTTTGTAAAGCAGTAGCATCATCCTCACAGCCGACATCACCCAAAACTATAATGTCATCAGCAAATTTAAATAGCCTATTGACCATTCCTTCATCTATGTCATTCATGTAAACCAAAAAAAGCAAAGGTCCTAATACTGAGCCCTGAGGTACCCCACTCATGACATTAATCCAGTTTGACTGAACTTCATTAATAACAACCCTCTGCTTTCTTCCATCTATCCAGTTTTCTGTCCAATGGACCAACCCATCCCCCACACCTAAAGAAATCACTTTTTAACAAGCTTTTTATTGTGGCACCTTGTCAAATGCTTTCTGAAAATCCAGATACACCAAATCCATACTCATACCCTCATCTACATAAGCAATAACCTCTTCAAAGAATGTCACAAGATTAAAAATATTTTTCCTCTAGTAAAACCATGCTGACTATCCAACAAAATTTCAAACTTTGCTAAATTACTTTTCAAAGCATCTTTTATCAGACTTTCAAAAACTTTTCTCTCCACTAATGTAATACTAATAGTCCTATAGTTAATGGGACAATTTTTATCACCTCCCTTGAAATGAGTAGTAACATTAGTCAACTTCCAATCTTCTGGCATTTGTTCAAGAACTTAGAAAAAATCGTAGCAAGTGGCTCACATATACAATCCTTAACCTCTTTCTAAACCCTTGGATAAATATTATCTGGCCCAAGAGCTTTACCATTCTTTAAGTTTCCCTACTTCTTCTTAATTAATGTGATTATTTTCTTCTATCTTGTTTCCATCCAGCATCTTCTCAGGATATGGAATATTGTTTAAAAAATCTTCATTAGTAAAATAATGAAGAAAAAGTAGAATTTAATATAACCCAGCCATCCCATAATCATCAGATATTAGCTTTCCTCAGTTCCTTTATCATCTCCTTAAAGGTCTTATTCTCATTCTTACATTTTACATACTCTTAATGTATTTGATGGAATTTTCAGTCAACCTTTTTTCATATACCGTTTTTATTTTCTAATTTCCCTATTTGACCAACTCTCTTGTTCTTCTACAATCCTCCAAATCTTCCATCATTGCTGTCAATTTAAACTTCTTATATCAATAATGCTATTTTTTTAATTTTATCACTTATGTCCTTTGTGAGCTAACCTGGTTTTTTTTTTTTTACTTGCAGCCACCCTGTCATATTGAATAATAATGATTCAACTGGAAACAACATCTGCTAAACAGTTACAAGTACACAGAACGGAACAAATAAATCACCATAAATACAGGACAATTTCAATACTAAACCACACAAACTTACTACAGAAAACATGTAAAGAATGTCAAGAAGAATGACATTAAAACTACAGTACATGGAGTAATATGAAGACATCATTTACTTATTCATAATCAGTGTCCTACCCTAAGTCACTTCATGTATTCATTTTGTTTGTTATGAGATTGCACAAAGCTGCTCAAGGGGTATCTCCATTAGTCATCTCTAATTTTAAATTGATAGACTAGGGGGAAGGCAGCTAATCAACACCAATAACTCTTGGGCTACTTTTTACAAACAAATAGTGGGATTGACCATCATACTATAACGTCCCATTGCTTATAGTGCCACAAGTATGGGGACGGTACTCGAATCTTCGACCCTATGATTGTGAATCGAATGTCCTAACCAACAGGCTGTGCCAGGCCTGAAATTTGTCTTTTGTTTGATGTTAAGCGCAAAGTTGGACAATGAACCTACTTGACTTTTAGCGTCATAATTTCTCAGACTTACTGCTGAATCACTAGGGGGCATCATGTAAGTGCTGAGGTGCTATTACTCTGAAAAATAATCATGGTTACATTTCATTGTTTGTTTTTCTCTTCCTAACAAAACAATTATTAATTCCACTTACGAAATCAATACTAAAACACTCCGTGCATCTCGAGTTCTGATAGAAAATTATTATACCTTAGTAATTATTTAGGCTATTCATAACTGACATCCATTTTCAATACAAGTGATTAGGCAAAGCTATATCTTATAAGGTTTATGTGCTTTTTAACTCTAATTAACGAAATTAATTACTTGACGGAGATGGTAGCATTAATGCTTACCTTCGGTTGTTTCCTACGTCTGGCAATAGATGGCGAGACAAGCAGAAAACAAGAGTCAAAGAATCCACGTGACATATAAGCCAATAATAGACATGTAAAACATTCGAGATTAATACCATTATTAGAACAGTAACAAATGCACTAAATCGAAAACAGCATGTAATATTTAATATACTGAACAATAAACTGTGATATCTTTAACTTTATAGAAAACTATTCTAACGATATCTCGCCAAAACTTAAGGCCAAGAAATATAACAACAATGAAAGTAATCTTATGAACGCAATTGGTTTTATTTATGTCAGACACAAATTATTAAATATTAACTAACTATTTACATTATTTAATACGTTTCTAAAACTTGCCCTGCACACCATATATTCCAGTCAGTACCTACAGAAAATAAAATGGCTTCCAATGTTTACCTTGTTTTTCATATTTGACATTTAAACCTAATTAATGACACGATTTAAATGCCGAAAGCCAGCAAAATATTGTAAAACTAATAGGTTTAAAATTGTTATAACAACAGATGTTTTTATCGCATTCCCCATAATTTGTCTATTGTGATTCGAAGTCATAGGTGTGTAAAAAAAATATAGGATTTTAGATCTATTTTTTGTCTCCTACAAGTCACTGCCCGCTATACCTCTCATTCAATACCAAAACTCATCATCCAGCTCAACTGATGGGTTCTGGAATAAACGAAAAAGCTGGTTGGGCAGTGACTTGTGGGAGACAAATAGACAGAGCTGAAATACCCTCCAGTGGCACTGCGGTATGTCTGTGGACTTACAACGCTAGAAATCGGGTATCGATACCCGTGGTGGGCAGAGCACAGACAGCCCATTGTGTAGCTTTGTGCTCAATTCCAAACGAGCCGTAACGAACAGATTAAGAGGAGAAAAAACATCTGTAGTTAACATATTTTTCTAACAAATGGTGATACACTGAAAACTGTAAATGTCCTTACAACGCTGATGTCACTAATATGAAGTTTTTATGTAAGTACAACATATTTCTTTGGATCAGAAACACAGATATCAGCACTTGTATATTAAAGAACAAATACTATATTTATATGCGAATTACTCAAGCAAAATTATAAATATGAATTACAGAAAAGGTGTTGTTTCCGAAGAAGCATGATTACTTAAATTAGAATGTTTCTTTTTCTAATCCAAATATGTATATTTCGATAACAATACTTAGGGGGGACAAAAAGGACTAAATTCACATACTAATAAATTTGGAAATATAGAGTCACCTTTGTAATATGTAAATACTTCTTTATTGCGTTTTTAACCAAGACCGAAATCTCATTGATTTATTTGATGCAAACTATTCCAGACAGATTCAAAATTTTATTTGAGACATAAAATAAATGTACTCGTGCTTCGTTTTAAAAAGTGCATGGTTGTCTGTCTTTGGCCAAAATATCTTTGAGAACCGATGTAGTGTTAGACAGCGAACGTAATCTACAAGTCGTGTTAAATTCTATGTTAAAGGTCAAATCTAAGTCAACCGGAACAAAAGTTTTTTTTTTAAACAAAGTAAAAGAATATACTATAGTATTAACTCTGTAATAAATACAGAAGGTAGAAACAGGTTATATTTATGTATTAGACATTTTACATCATTTTATTTGTATTTTTTATTATAGGCGACTTTAGCTATTTCGTTAATCATCACGTAATATAAACCTGGATAAACTCGCGTGCTATCCATATTCAAGCAACGCATTGCTTTAATTGAAATTTTGCTTTTGTTAAATAATACGAACTAAGCCCGAAGTTAAGAGAACACTGTTCTAGAATTATTTGTGCCTGATACCACTACTACAACACGAAATTCGTAAATATTTTCATACTTAATATATTGTTACCACGTGCAGCTAGTTAAAAATACAAGGCTTTTAACAATGCATTGGATGAATGGTAATACAACATTAAAATGTGGATGAAAACCAATGAATAGAAAGACAGAACAACACGGAGAAATTATTGCTAACTAAATAAAAGTTTCAATTATATTTATTTGTTTTAAAGCAAAGCCACATCGGGCTATCTGCAGTGTCCACCGCGGGGAATATAAACCCGGGTTCTACCGTTGTAAGTCCGTTAGCATACCGAGAAACATTTCAACTATGTGACAAAATTTAATGCATTTTTTTTATAATAAAATGAATTTGGTAGATGTTCTCGCTTATACTTATAATATCATACGCACATAAAAATGAAGGCCAAAAGCGTACATAAAACTGTGAAAGTTCTATTTTAGCCATATAATGCTTCTTAACAAACCTGGCCTGGTATACTGTTTTCACACTAACAGTGGT
>NW_013666441.1:383378-386191 GCF_000517525.1 Limulus polyphemus
ATTTGAATCCCACCACTGCACACTAATATATATATATATATTGTGTGAACAACTAGATTGATTAACAGCTGACTAGGTATTAACTCCATTCGATATCAAAGGGCAACACCAACCAAATTTCTTCATTAATTTTAAGTCTAGATGATGGAAGAGACTGTCAAAAGAAATGTTTACCTCACCTCTGAATTCAACGCCTGTAGACGTTTTAAAATTTAAAAGAGAAATTAAGACAGGGAGTCACGATAAATTTCCCGTGAAACAAGGATATTTATAATTATGACGATGTCCTTAAATCTTACGAAATATCAACAATATTAGAACATACGAAAAAAAGCTTCTCGAGACATCTTCTCCCCCTAATCCCCTTTTTTGCCGCTTTTTTTAAGCCTCGAGAGAAAAGTCTGTGGAACGTGTTTTCGATTTGTATCGTATATACTTTAGTATCTTACTGCTTAAAGAAATGAATACAAAATATCCGTAGGATAACGGCAACCATCTATAAATGATCGATATAACACTACTTAGTCTCGTTTTTAAAAATATATAGCGATAAGAATTGGTTTTTCTTTCAAAATGTAATCCAGAAAAAAAAATCGATTTATGGAACATTTACCGAATAAATGTTGAAATTGTTTTATACCGTAAGAGGTCACCACCTAGCATACAATTTTTTTCTTTGTTCATAATCGCATACAGTCAACGTGTCAGTTTTAGAAATTACTATCTGTAAATTTTATAACAATAATAATAACTATTCCTACACAAAACTATGGTATTTTATTTATTTAGTAAAATAATAAACGTAATCATGCAGTAAAACAAATGTACATTTATGAGACAAAGAAATATTCAGTACGGAGCGCAAAATTTTTCTAGGAAGCACTGATACAAATTATGCAAAAGTTAACTCAAACATTAGCTAGTGTCTTCAGAATATAATTCACAAGCCTTATTTCTTTCAATGATGGATTACTTTTTAATTTGACTAATTACCAATCTGTTATATTTGGGAGAACGTGTACATGTTTAAAAAAACGTTACTTTTACGAGTTCATATGAAAAGTATCGAAAAACCTTGATACAAAATAAATAAGTATTTCAAACATTTACAGTTACAGTTGAATCTTATCGTCAGGATTATCACGTGTTACAGTTGAATCTTATCATCAGGGTTATCATGTGTTTCAATTGGATCTTATTCTTGGGTTTATTAAATGTACAAATGAATCTTATCATTGGGGCTATCAAGTGTTACAACCGAATCTTATTGCTAGGGCTTTCACGTGCTACAGTTGAATCATATTGTTAGTTTCACGTGCTACAGCTGGATCTTATTGTTAGTTTTCACGTGCTACAGTTGAATCGTTTTGCTAGTTTTCACGTGCTACAGTTGAATATTATTGCTAGGGCTTTCACATGCTACAGTTGAATCATATTGTTAGTTTTCACTTGCTACATTTGAATATTATTAGTAGTTTTCACGTGCTACAGTTGAATTGTACTGCAAGCTTCCACGTGCTACAGTTGAATCTTATTGTTAGTTTTCACGTGCTACATTTGAATATTATTAGTAGTTTTCACGTGCTACAGTTGAATTGTACTGCAAGCTTCCACGTACTACAGTTGAATCTTATTACTAGTTGAATCATTTTGCTAGTTTTCACGTGCTAAAGTTGAGTCTTGTGATAGTTTCACGTGCTACAGTTGAGTTTTATGATAGTTTTTACGTGTTACAATTGAATGTTATTACTAGGGTTTTCAAGTGATACAGTTAAATCTTACTGGTAGGGTTTACTTTTATGATACAACACGTGATACAATCGGGCGTTGTCGTAAGGGTTAATAAATATTACAACTGAATTTTATTAGCATAACTAAGGTATTGTGGAGCCGAATCTCATCATGACAATCAAGACGTTATACATCTTAATATTATCATCAGTGTTTGCTCGTGATACAACTAAGCCTAATCGACTCATATTTTCCCGATCTCAGTGGTCTTTAAAAACATATGCACGATCTAAGGGTTGTTTTATTAAGAATAAAGCAGAGGTAGTATGCTGGAAATACATCACATACAGCTTTGTCAATTCGTATAATGTTATTTCTGAAAACATGATCGCTTCAAAACTACTTATACACCTTCTCTTAATACTAATTGGACGAAATATTTTTGCTACAGAATCCACGCCACCTTTATGTAGGAAAAGAAACATGTATTATGTACTTAAATAGCAGTTTCAGCTTCTGGTGAGGAACGAAGGCTTTTATTATAAACATACACAATTTCCTGAATCAGAACAGATCACCAGAAAGAAGACTGAAGAAATAAAACCTAAGTTTTAAAGAGTAAAATTACACTGACAATACTTACAACAATACCTTAATAATTCTTTGTGAGATCTCTTTGAATTGTGGGAAGTTCCTGTGACAATCACTAACTTTACTACACTTTTTTGTAGCGTATCTCTACCATGTAAACATTAACCTTTTGTTGGCAGAATGTGCTTCTACTTTGTGTAGGGTGTCTCTACCATGTAAACATTCCACTTTTGTAAGCATAATGTGCTTCTATCTTATGTAGGGTGTCTCTACAATGTAAACATTCCACTTTTGTTAGCATAATGTGCTTCTATCTTATGTAGGGAGTCTCTACCATGTAAACATTCCACTTTTGTTAGCATATTGTACTTCTATCTTATGTAGGGTGTCTCTACCATGTAAACATTCCACATTTGTTAGCATAATGTGCTTCTATCTTATGTAGGGAGTCTCTACCATGTAAACATTCCACATTTGTTAGCATAATGTGC
>NW_013666441.1:387191-389159 GCF_000517525.1 Limulus polyphemus
CTTTGTTAGCATAATGTGCTTCTATCTTATGTAGGGAGTCTCTACCATGTAAACATTCCACTTTTGTTAGCATAATGTGCTTTTCTCTTATGTAGGGTGTCTCTACCATGTAAACATTCCACTTTTGTTAGCAGAATGTGCTTCACTAAATGAACTATAACTGTGGCTTGAAGTTTCGTAGTGGTACAAGTGGAGCCAATTCCAAAGAGCGATTTCACTATATGACATTTTATTGCGAAAATAGACACAAAATGGAAGATGAACTAGCATTCTGAAAAAGCTTACTTGCTTTAAGTCGTTTTTAAAATCCATCGTTATGAACATTTAAACAAGAAAATTTAGTCTTTCAAAGTAGTCGGCTAAACGCTTCAATGCCAATATAGATGTTGTTTTGGTATTGCTCTTCAGCTATAGATTTACGTTTTCTAACAGTTATTTTTACATACAGAAACTTTAGGGTTGTTAAGTGGAAGAAAAAAAAATACTTCTTTAATATGATGGACACGAAAGAATCGCTCAATAATATTATTTTACTATCGTCTGCAGCATTATGAGTGCGAGAGTATCGCACAACAACCCGCCTTAACCCAGGTGCTGTAGAGTTACTTGATTAACAAAAATAGCGGACAGATTTGTATGCAACGTTCTTTTTCTTTTTTTTTGCTGTTAATCACACAGCTACACAATGGTCTCCCTGCACTGTTCCTGCCGGAAGGATCGAACCGCGAGTCTTAGTTGTGGAGGAATAGGTGTTGAAGAATCCAAGAATTTTAGATATCATATTTGAAAAGTTTGAGACAAACATATATACCAGTCATCGAAAGTATTCATGTTTGTGTATTTAAAACATTAAGTTACATTTGGATTTTGAAGCAGTAAGTTCCAAAGACAGGAAGATTAAATTGCATAAAATGTTTTGTAAACATTCAAACCTTCTAAAGACAGTCTTTAACTTCTGACCATACAATAAAACGTCATGGTGTTCCAGATTTTACTGAGCGTGTGCAATTACTATATACATTGTACCAGGCACGCATATTATAACGTTGGTAGAATAAGATTCTTCAGAACAAACCTAATGTCTCATGTCTCATTGCTTTTAACAGATTAACGTAATCGCTTGCGTCAGAAACTGCACATTATTCTGTACCATATCATCTAATTTAGGCTACTTCTTGTACAGAGCTGAGAGAATTCTCTGGTATTTTTGCCAATGACGTTTTTGTCTATAAAAAAAAACACTTTACCCGCTCTTACACAACAGTATCTCGTCTTCGCCAATCAAAGAATTGTCTCGAAGATAATTGTTTTGTGGCCGCCAATGAAAACATCTCGGTATTTTGATATTTGCTTTCACTTCTCACGCTCACCACTTACACTATCTGCTGGTTTCTCTTGGGATGGATGCATCCTACTTCTTTTATTCCTCTCCTCTGTTCTTTCAAAGTAAGCTATGCGGTTATTGTTCAGATTCTGCATCTGTTCTACAACGAATCGAACGAATAGAGTTTGCTGCCCGTTTAGGAGATACCCAGTTTGCTGCCTGTGAACTTGCTTGGAAAATACCAGAGTCTGCTACCTGTGAAGTTGTTTGGGAGTTACCCAGTTTGCTGCCTGTGAACTTGCTTGGAAAATACCAGAGTCTGCTACCTGTGAAGTTGTTTGGGAGTTACCCAGTTTGCTGCCTGTGAACTTGCTTGGAAGATACCAGAGTCTGCTGCCTCTAACTTATTTGGAAGATACCCAGTTTGCTGCCTGTGAACTTGCTTGGAAGATACCAGAGTCTGCTACCTCTAACTTATTTGGGAGATACCCAATTTGCTGCCTGTGAACTTGCTTGGAAGATACCAGAGTCTGCTACCTCTAACTTATGTGGTAGATACCCAATTTGCTGCCTGTGAACTTGCTTGGAAGATACCAGAGTCTGCTACCTCTAACTTATGTGGTAGATACCCAATTTGCTGCCTG
>NW_013666441.1:389811-391124 GCF_000517525.1 Limulus polyphemus
TTGCTGCCTGTGAAGTTGTTTGGGAGATACCAGAGTCTGCTACCTGTGAAGTTGTTTAGGAGATACCCAATTTGCTGCCTGTGAAGTTGTTTGGGAGATACCAGAGTCTGCTACCTGTGAAGTTGTTTAGGAGATACCCAATTTGCTGCCTGTGAACTTGCTTGGAAAATACCAGAGTCTGCTACCTCTAACTTATTTGGGAGATACCCAGTTTGCTGCCTGTGAAGTTGTTTGGGAGATACCAGAGTCTGCTACCTGTGAAGTTGTTTGGGAGATACCCAGTTTGCTGCCTGTGAACTTGCTTGGAAAATACCAGAGTCTGCTACCTCTAACTTATTTGGGAGATACCACAGTTTGCGACCTTTGAAGTTGTTTGAGAGATACCACACTTTGCGACCTGTGAAGTTGTTTGAGAGATACCATAGTTTGTGGCCTGTGAAGTAGCTTGGGAGATACTACAGTCTGCTGCCTCTGAGCTTATTTGGAAGATATCACAGTTTGCTGCCTATGAGCTTGCTTGGGAGATACCACAGTATGCTGCCTGTAAACCTATTTGGAATATATCACAATTTGCTGCCTGTGAACTTGTTTGGGAGATACTACAGTTTATCTGTTGTTAACTAGGTTGGTAGATACTACCGTCTGCTGCCTCTGAGCTTGTTTGGAAGATATCACAGTTTGCTGCCTATGAGCTCGCTTCGGAGGCACCACAGTTTCCTGCCTCTAAGTTTGTTTGCAAGATACCACAGTTTGCTGCCTATGAGGTCGCTTCGGAGGCACCACAGTTTCCTGCCTCTAAGTTTGTTTGCAAGATACCACAGTTTGCTGCCTGTGAACTTGTTTAAGATATACCATAGTTTCCCTCCTGTAAATTTTCTTGGAGATACCAAAGTTTGCTGACTGTGAACTTGTTTGGGAGATACTACAGTTTGTCTGTTGTTAACTAGGTTGGTAGATAACACAGCCTGCTCACCATGAACTATCTTGGAATATAACACAGTTTTCTGCCTGTGAACTTGTTTAAGATATACCACAGTTTCCCTCCTGTAAATTTTCTTGGAGATACCAATGTTTGCTGACTGTGAACTTGTTTGAAATAGAAAATATTTTGCCTTCAGTGAGTTTGTCTTTGATATAAGATAGTTGGTCTCCTGTAATCTTGCTTTGGAGATACCACAGTCTCTAATTTACATAGTTGGTCTCCTGTAATCTTGCTTTGAAGATACCACAGTCTCTAATTTACATAGTTGGTCTCCTGTGATCTTGCTTTGGAGATACCACAGTCTCTAATTTACATAGTTGGTCTCCTGTGA
>NW_013666441.1:391661-396063 GCF_000517525.1 Limulus polyphemus
CTGTGATCTTGCTTTGAAGATACCACAGTCTCTAATTTACATAGTTGGTCTCCTGTGATCTTGCTTTGAAGATAACACAGTCTCTAATTTACATAGTTGGTCTCCTGTGATATTGCTTTGGAGATACAACAGTCTCTAATTTACATAGTTGGTCTCCTGTGATATTGCTTTGGAGATACCACAGTCTCTAATTCACATAGTTGGTCTCCTGTGATCTTGCTTTGGAGATACCACAGTCTCTAATTTACACAGTTGGTCTCCTGTGATATTGCTTTGTAGATACCACAGTCTCTAATTTACATAATTGGTCTCCTGTAATCTTGCTTTGAAGATACCACAGTCTCTAATTTACATAGTTGGTCTCCTGTGATCTTGCTTTGAAGATACCACAGTCTCTAATTCACATAGTTGGTCTCCTGTGATCTTGCTTTGGAGATACCACAGTCTCTAATTTACAGCTCAGGACTGACGAACTTCGACCTTTGTCGATATTTTCTCCATAGCATTTTTGGATTCGGACTAAGATGTGGACCTCGTTTGGTCAACATAATTCTGTTATAGTCGTGCTGCTTGAATTGTTGATCGCTCTTCTTGTCCATTTGATGGATTACGTTCTGACTAAACTGCCTGGTCATGGCTGTCTTCTTTCCTGCTATAATGAATTATTGATGTAATATATAGAATCTTTACATGTATACACAGACGGTTTCTTTGACTCCTTTTTCTGCCTGTATTGTCTTCTATATTTATTCTTTTCACTTTCCTCATAATACAATAATATGTTCAACTGAACTACTTGTTCCTCTGGATTTTCTTCATAAAGATTAATTTATTTAACTACATCTTTTCCGGTCCCCCCCCCCCCCAAAAGTCTTCAACTTCGCCATTTTATTTTTCTCCCGGTTCCCTTCCTTCGATTTAGAAATTTTGATTCTTACTTGCTCATCTGCAAAGTTGGGATTCTTTGGGTACTGGAACCCGTCAGATCGTCTGGAAATAAATGTGCTGACTGTCTTACCCAAGGAATAATCTTTCTACCAACATTCCCTTTTTCTTCGGTATACAGGATTTTCGCTGCAGTTTACTCTCACATATTCCATATTTCTAGAACTTTAGGGGAAGGGATAAACAACTTTATTGAAAGACCCAGTTTTAGTATTATGCACCCCTCATCTGAAAAAGAAACAAAACTTTATGACCCTATAATACACGGTATGATATTTTTTATGCTCGTCCATTTGAGAATATTCTTCCTCTAGGGGGCGAAACACTTCTTCGGAAGCCACATTTTTATTGTATTTAATATTCTTTCACTCAAACCTGAATCTAAAAGTTCTTTTCATCTTGGAAACCCTCCTGGTTGATCAGGACGTGCATTTCATTTTCATCGCCATTATGCTTCTTCTTGAACACTATCCCGTTACCAAACATTCTCGTCATTTCAGCCGTGAGGGCATTATAACGTTACGGTCGATCCCTCTATTCGTCGGTTAAGAGTTGCCCAAGAGTAGGCCGTGGGTGGTGTTGACTAGCTGCATACACTTTAGTTTGAGAACAACTTTTTTGTTTAAGTTGTTAAAATTACAAACCCGGGCCTAATTTTTTTATATAGAAAACCTAGTAACAAAAATTCATATTTTTAACACTTACCAATTAATGCGAAGGATGCGATTGTTTTTTTTTGTTTGTTTTTTCTGGCACGATTGAAGAATATGTGGTACCATTTTTGTCAATTTTAAGGAAAGAAAATACTAACGAGTCTATGTAAGTAGAGGGTGAGTCTATAAGTGAGGAGAGTAGTGTGTATATGTACGTGGAAAGGTCAGATAGGGCTTATTACAAATTCTATGATTTTTAACATTAATTGTGTCGTGTAGCACCGACATTAGCTCCACGTACCACTAGTGTTACGAGTACCAAAGTTTGAGAATCCCTGCTCTAGTCTATCACTTCTAAATTAGGGACGGCTAGTACAGACACTTCTCGAGTCGCTTCGCGTGAAATTCAACAAACAAATGGGTGCAAATGTTGCTGACAAATAAAAAAATGGATTGTGGATCAGTGGTGTGAATGAGTCAAGAGGTATGAGGTGTGAATGAGTCAAGACGTATATGGTGTGAATGAGTCAAGAGGTATGTGGTGTGAATGAGTCAAGAGGTATGTGGTGTGAATGAGTCAAGAAGTATGTGGTGTGAATGAGTCAAGAAGTATTTGATGTGAGTGAGTCAAGAAGAATATTGTGTGAGTGAGTCAAGAAGTATGTGGTGTGAATGAGTCAAGAGGTATGTGGTGTGAATGAGTCAAGAAGTATGTGGTGTGAATGAGTCAAGAAGTATTTGATGTGAGTGAGTCAAGAAGAATATGGTGTGAGTGAGTCAAGAGGTATGTGATGTGAATGAGTCAAGAAGTATGTGGTGTGAATGAGTCAAGAAGTATATGGTGTGAATGAGTCAAGAAGTATGTGGTGTGAATGAGTCAAGAAGTATCTTCAGCAGGGAACTTCAATAGAAAGAGTATCTTCATGAACACCTGAAGCTGTAGCTGGTTTTTCATAAGTAAGTCGTTTCGATGTTTCTTATACAGTAATAATTTAAGCAAGTTTCATATATTACAGAGGTTGAATACCTTATATTTTAACGATTTTGGAGCCTCACTACATCGTTATAGTCTATGTCGTCACGTCCGGTTATGCTCTATCTGAATGGTCCTGGTGCACCATGTTGATCCTTTCTTTTCCATTACGTACAAGGAATATCCCCGTCTTGAAAATTCTAAATATCCGATCTGAAAATATTTTTATGATCTGAGCGTTTGAATATTTTGCACTGGAAAGGGCTGTTACTTACCCTTCCCAAAAGCTCTCAGATGACAGTGGCATCCCACAACACTAAACAATTTGATACACGCACTTCTACGGTGAGTTTATTACGACCGTAGTTGTTACGTGACTTGCTGATCTGCATGTATTTAAAGTCGTTTTAATAGAACGTACTCAATTCTCTGTATTTCATTGTGGCACAGCGGTATGTCTGTGGACTTATAACGCTAGAAACCGGGTTTCGATACCCGAGGTGGGCAGAACACAGATAGCACATTGTGTAGCTTTGCGCTTAGCTACAAACAAACCCTGTATTTCATTACTTCAAATTTCTTTTGCTGTCAAGTCCTCAAATACAGTTTTAAACGACATAGTTTAAATACATTCTACTTTATAGTATTGAAATCATGAACACTGCGTTGCACCACTGATATAAATATTTCATACATTTAACTCTACCAGGTGGTTAAAGATCACGAAACCGACACCATTATCGTTTTTGCGGGGAAAAAAATAAACTCAAAATATCGAAACTCTGTTTTCATTATTTTACGCAAAGGAAGTTATGCGAACGTTCGATTTTATCCTGAATAAAATACAAAAGGATATATTATACGGCTTCCTATACTATGGGAAGCTGGCAAGAACGATGTGGTGTACGTTTAAGACGCGGAAACACGATAGGAAGGTGATAATGCAGCACGCAGCATGAACGTTTCTACATTACACGTGACATACTATGGACATTAGAAATTAGGCCAAGCTACGTGAACATGTGCGTTTCTATAATTAAGATAATAACGTCATTATCATTAGGACTTGATCTATGTAAGTGATAAATTAAGCATCACCATCTAAAGCGTCGGGAACGAAATTCTATTATTGATGTAATAGATATGAATAATACCTCTACAGCAGCATGTACCCAACAGCACCTCGAGAGAAGCTAAGTGGACCAGAAAGTGAAAATATAGAGAAAAAAAATTGTTCTCTAAAAATGCAAGGTTCGAGTTTTGGTAATATTAAAGATTTTGTTCAAAATAAAAGTAAAACAAAACGGAAATACACACACGCATATACAAACCCTGTTTTGTTTTTTTAAAGTGAAAAATATATATTATGTTTTATTTCCTTTAAAATATAAATTTTAAACGTAAATTTTATTTTCCCAAACAGTTTTCAAGTCGGTTGCTCGTTTTTCACGTTTTAATAGTGACGAGTAGCCTATCATCCTTGCTGGTTTTTAACGTTTTAATAGTGACGAGTAGCCTGTGATCTTTGCTGGTTTTTAACGTTTTAATTGTGATTATTAGCCCGTGATCCTTGCTGGTTTTGAACGTTTTAATTGTGATTATTAGCCTGTGATTCTTGCTGGTTTTAACGTTTTAATAGTGACGAGTAGCCTGTGATTCTTGCTGGTTTTTAACGTTTTAATAGTGACGAGTAGCTTGTGATCCTTGCTGGGTTTTAACGTTTTAATAGTGACGAGTAGCCTGTGATCCTTGCTGGTTTTAACGGTTTAATAGTGTCGACTAGCCTGTGATCCTTGCTGATTTTTAACGTTTTAATAGTGACGAGTAGCCT
>NW_013666441.1:397063-402260 GCF_000517525.1 Limulus polyphemus
AGCTTGTGATCCTTGCTGGTTTTTAACGTTTTAATAGTGTCGACTAGCCTGTGATCCTTGCTGGTTTTTAACGTTTTAATAGTGTCGACTAGCCTGTGATCCCACGAAAGAGGTACAATAAAGAGTATTTTGCGAAAAGGGAGAATTGATCTTTTGTTCCGTATAGAATATTACGAATTCGTCAAGTTTGAATAAACTATCTTATACGTCATAAACTCGATTAAATACTTCTAAAGTATTTCATTAGAAAGACACACATAGATGCCACAGTTTCCATATCCATACACACAATGATTGAATTTCATATTTATAAATATAACAACATTTTCCTGTCTTTGCATCAAAGATTTTACCATAAAATGAAGGTTCTTTTCGAGAGACTCACATTTACAAGACAGACCTACTCCGATCAGGTCACGTTGTTGTTTTTATTTGGTTCTTTTCCCATCCTGTTTTGTTTTTTTTAATGCGTAACACATAAGGTTTGTTACCTTTTCTTTCTTTCTTTTTTCAATCAAAACTACACTTTATTTCTTACAATATATTGTTAATAATTTACAGTAGAATTGTTTGCGTGTTCGTGTAAATCTAGTGATGTTAATTTGTACTTTCTAATTTATTTTAATCAAATCAACCACAATGATCATTACAATCAATAAACACGTTGGTGGTTATAGGTTCTTAATCATTACAATAGATAAACACGTTGGTGGTTACAGGTTCTTAATCATTACAATATATAACCATGTTGATGGCCACAGGTTCTTAGTCATTACAACAGATAACCATGTTGTTGGTTACAGGTTCTTAGTCATTACAATATATAACCACGTTGGTGGTTGCAGGTTCTTAGTCATAACAACAGATAACCATGTTGGTGGTTACAAGTTCATAACATTACAACAGATAAACACGTTTGTAGTTACAGGTTCTTAGTCATTACAACAGATAACCATGTTGTGGTTGCAGGTTCTTAGTCATTACAACAGATAACTATGTTGATGGTAGCAGGTTCTTAGTCATTACAACAGATAACCATGTTGGTGGTTACAGGTTCTTAATCATTACAATAGATAAACACGTTGGTGGTTACAGGTTCTTAGTCATTACAATCAGATAACCATGTTGTGGTTACAGGTTCTTAGTCATTACAACAGATAACCATGTTGGTGGTTACAGGTTCTTAGTCATTAGAACAGATAACCATGTTGGTGGTTACAGGTTCTTAGCCATTACAACAGATAACCATGTTGGTGTTTACAGGTTCATAATCATTTACAACACAGAGGTGTGAAAAGCAATGAAACCAATGTGATAAAGTGTAAAGTCTTCGAACTGTCATGTTTAATGCGGTGAAACCAAATATGTCACACTGAAGTTAACCAAATTTCATAGGTTCCCTGAAAGATAATAAAACCGCACAAGTGATTTATTACGTAATCACACGATAAAGGTGCCGAGACAGAAAATGAAACCTACATGGGTGGTGTGAAAGGTAATGAAACCTACACAGGTAGTGAAATTATACTATAGATTGTGTGGTAAATATAGTTTACCCTGTATTTAAACAAGTATTCGTTGGTAAATAAAGTACATTGTGATAGTCAGCTGGAGAAGGACTTAGAAAATCTGAGATAATATCTTTTTAACAAGATCATGTGTTTACTGTGATGTTAATAACAGCATGTGTTTACCTAGCATATGTTGTTACGTTAATAACAACATGTATTTACCTAGCATATGTTGTTACGTTAATAACAGCATGTGTTTACCGAGAATATGTTGTGACGTTAATAACAGCATGTGTTTACCGAGAATATGTTGTGGCGTCAATAACAGCATGTGTTTGCCCGGAATACAGTAACTGTGTTTCATATCAACCAGTTTTCATAAATCACCATCAAGTGGCGCTAAAGTGCGATTGGTCTATCAATGCTCTTTGAAAATTTTAAGAATAATCATGACCCAAATCGAATATTTTACGTGGTGAATTTTCCACAAGACAATGGTGACTGTCACGTAATATTGATCGATTTCAAGACAACCGCCTATGTTAATTATTCATTGTGGCACAGTGAGATACTGTAAACTGAGATCGTATGTACGAAGACGTTCAATAAGTTCCTACTAGAGATTGTTAATAACAGAAGAAAAACGAAACAGTCCTTATAACTTATAGCTTGTTTCACAAATCATGTACAACTGGCATAATATATTGATACAGTTGATAAAATGTTCACCAGGTGGCGCTAATAAGAATAAATGCATAAATCAAACATATGTTACTAGAGATTGGTAGTAATAGAAGAAGAACGAAACAATCCTTATATCTTGTAGCTTGTTTCACAAATCATGTACAACTGGTATAATATGTTGATACAGTTGATATAATGCTCACCAGAAGAAATGTATACATTGAACATATGTTATTAGAGGTTGCTAGTAATTTTTTGTTGTTTATTTGTGAGTTTCTTTTCCTCATCAAAACATGCATTTCGGTGAAGAAATATGAAGTGGAGGCCTAACCTATTTTTTTTGAGTCGCTACTTCCACTGCAGCTTGGAAGAGTGAAGCAAAAAAACAAAGCATGCCTCATATAGTGTTGGAATTAGTGCAGTTTATTTGGTTTAGATGTGAAATCCTCCAATCACCACTGATGACATAAAATACTTTAGGTGTTTCAATAACACGTGACATAACGTCACAAATAATTATCCATTATTTTTGACTGGTTATTTTGCTGTAGAAATCAAAACCCGAATTTTAGCGTGGTAAGCTTACCGCTGAGGGTTTGGCATGACCTGGTGGTTACGAGGCTAAACTCGTAGCCTGTGGGTCGCGGGTTCGAATCCCATCACCGAACATCCTCGCCCTTTCAGCAGTTAGTGCATTTTAACATGACGGTAAATTCCACTATTTGATTAGAGTAGCCTACGAGTTGGCGGTGGGTGGTGCTAACTATCTGCCTTCCCTTTTATCCCTCTAAATTCAACCGCTGAACCATCAGGTACACAGAAGATAAGTGGTTAAATTCATATACCTTATATTTTGTTCTTTCTTATACACAAATCGTGGAACATTTATTTATGTTGACTAAAACTGATAGAATGTCCACCAGGTAGCGTAAGTAACAAGAAAAATGCATAAATTAAAATATATATTTGAAAAATTTAGAAATCAAACTAAATGTTTTCAATTCACACTTTTTGTTTTAAATTAGATTTTGCTTTTGTTGTTGCTAAGCGCAAAGTTACATAATGGGCTATATGTGCTCTGCCCATCACGGGATTCTTAGCCAATAGATAACAGATAAATAAAATTCTGCGACAATTTTACCATTTTAAATTACCCATATCGCAGTTGTTTTCTAACTCCATTTAATAAAAAAAAATGCGTAAGTTGTAATTAAAAACAGTTAAGGCAAGTAACAAAAAATATAAACTCGTTAAGTACCTACAGATAATATACTTGAGATTCTAACAAAAAAAATATACACTCGTAGTAACACCCCTGTCATTTCTAAAATAATGGAAACTTCGAGAGTATAAATGTAACCTGTCTAGTTAGTTCACCTGTTATAAAAACCTATTACAATATATTATACTGCATATTATATATTCAATACTCATAGCATACTAGTCATCCATCCAAAAATAGGTTAACTTCGAAACATTAACCACTCAAATAAAAGAAAATGGCGTAAAATCTCTTTATCAGGACCGAAACAATAATATTCCTAGTGCGCAGTCACAGCACTTCTCAGTAACGTCATTAGCTAGATCGAAATGAGAACTATGAGAAGAGATAAAAAGAAATCGTTCTGCGCTAAAAGAAATAGTGCACGCACCGTCATATTGTAACCGTACACAAATGTTATTTGTGGCGTATGTTAGGTAAAAATATTTTTTATATTGTGAGTTCATCCGACAGTTAGTTTCTAAAGTACATTACATAAATGGATGCTATGCTACCAATCGATTTCATTATGGCAAACAAACACTCTCACCATTATACAGTAGTGTGTTGTCTGTCAGTCGGTCAGTAAGCACTAAAATGACGTCGCATAAGGAACGCTTAACATTGCAATTTGTATTGTCGTGACGTCAGTAAAACGTACGCATGAGAAGAATTATGTACTCTATAGGCTACAACAAAGCATGACATATGAACTTCAAAATCAAGAAATAAAAATATTTATTACTTTTAATTTTGGTTTTATTTACTCTTGAAACAGAATACTTTCGGAGACTCTGTAGAAGTACATCTAGTATATATTAAAACACTTCACATACATATTTACAATTGAAAGACGGAAATATCAGTAATAAAAATATCCAAATAGAAACTGATAGTTCTAATAACATTTTTAGAGGAAAGTCTCACAACGAAGCATTAGTAGAGCCCTCCAAGAACCGCATACTTTATCAGTTTATTAAACTGGAATATGTCAAATGGAGAACGAAATGTTTAAAAAATGAGTTCACATTTTTTCGTTGTGATATATTCAGTCTATCCATTAAAGGTAACGTGCTGGAGAGTGATACCTCAAACAATAGTACAACAAATGTTCAGTAAATATTGACATCTTGAAACAAATAGCTGCCATGCAAATACACATGTAAAAAGAAAGAAAGCATGCTGCCTAGCAACCGCCTGGAACCCAACATCCAAACAGCTTTACGAAATCATTAACGTTTCAACAATTAAGATTAATTAAACACTTTATTATCACACCTAGCAAAAGCACTATTACATTGTTGTGCTTAAGGAAAAGCATGCTGCCTAGCAACGGCCAAGAACACAACAGTCAGACAGTTTTAAGGAATCGTTAAGTGAACACCTAACTGCCACACCTAGAGAAAATAATCTTACATTGTTGTATCTAAGAAAAAACAAAAAAATAATGCCTGGAAACTGTTAATATGACAGATTTAACTTTACAGTTCAATCAATTAAATGTAACTCTTTGGGCACGTGCAGAGAACTATCTTTTTTATCTTCTTTTATGTGCCCGATTAATGTCTTACATTGGTAGTCTTACGTTTATGTGATCGATTAATGTCTTACATTGTGTAGACTTACGTTTATGTGATCGATTAATGTCTTACATTGTGTAGTCTTACGTTTATGTGATCGATTAATGTCTTACATTGTGTAGACTTACGTTTATGTGATCGATTAATGTCTTACATTGTGT
>NW_013666441.1:402893-419906 GCF_000517525.1 Limulus polyphemus
TAGTCTTACTTGTTCCTTACTTAGCTAAATACATGTGAAATACACATTTGGTTTAAAATTGGTTTAAAATTTCTTGATTTAACCACAGGGTGTAAAAGCACATTAAACATTAACATTTCTTGATTCAAGATTGTTAAAAACATGATTTTATTAAATTTTGTGTTTGTTCCTTAAGGTTAATGAAGTATTTTGATGGAATTTACGTACACGTACTGACAACCAAAATCTTCCAATCGGTGTTCAATTTGCTAAGCAACATCATGCTGCCTAACAACTCGTTATCTGTACTCGACTATATACAGTTATAGCCGTTCATTTATCTTATCTACTTATGTACCACATTCTTTGAAGGTCCGTGACCCCCTATATTGTAGTTAATACTATAGTTACTGCCGGAGCCCGTTAGTGTGTTTTACATAGAAAATACTTGAATTGTTTTAGTCCGTATTGTATTTAATAGAAAATGCATGAGGTGCTGTAGTCCGTTGGTGTATTTTACATAGAAAATACTTGAATTGTTGTAGTCCGTATTGTATTTAATAGAAAATGCATGAGGTGCTGTAGTCCGTTGGTGTATTTTACATAGAAAATACGTGAGTTGCTGTAGTCCGTTGTGTATTTAATAGAAAATGCGTGAGTTGCTCGAGTCAGTTGGTGTGTTTTACATAGAAAATGCGTGAGTTCATCCCATCTTTTAGGCCAGTTTTTTACACTGAATGTTGTAACAAATAAAAACATAAAATATTAATGTGAACATCACGAAGGTAGTAAAGGGTATAAAAACGTCGATAATCAATACTTCAGATTTATTTATATGGTTACATTTATTTATCTATGCATGTACACATAGAGTTACTTTACTGTAGACTTTAAACCAGAGATTAGGTTTTGTGGCAACGTATAATGTCCAAAGTATAAATATCCAATACATACAACGTTTACCATTTCGTAGATGTGTTTGGTAGCAGTTAAAATGTTATTATTTTTAACTTTATCCACGTCTTTATAATATTATTATTTATTCTCTCTTTAATGTCATTCCCTACAACGAAAGCTTTCGTAACGTCACTGCTTTCAGACATGACTAATATCAGCCTGATGAGTCCTTGACCAGCTCACTGCGTGATGTTTTCGACGTCTCAAATGTTTTGAGGATTTTTTTTTTCAAACGTTTGGGTAATTTTATTATCAAATGTTCGTTTAACTAAAAATGTCATAAATACTGTCGTCGGGCAAAACAAATAAAAGATCAAGCCTACTAAGAATATATATCATAAGAATAAGATATGAATCCAGGATTTTTTCCAGAATATTCTGGTTTAAACTTACAGTTCGTACATATGAATCTAAACCAAAACCTAATGCAAGTTACACGTTGCTGTGAACCCAACACACACATTAAGTACGCTTGAACTCACAGTCATCGCCAATTCGATGAACCTTTCCTGACAATGGCATCATAAACACCTGTTCATCATTTCAGGGACTTAGAACAGTGGAAGAATGAGTTGCTTGCTGTTCAACATTACATATTTTTCGTTTTAATTTTGATCTGGGCAACAGACTGTTCATCATTTCAGGGACTTAGAACAGTGGAAGAATGAGTTGCTTACTGTCCAACATTACAGACTTTTCGTTTTAATTTCGATCTGGGCAACAAACTGTTCATCATTTCAGAAACTTAGAATATAGTTGAGCTCTAAATAACGAAGCTGGAGGTTTTTAAGGTGCTCAGAAAGAATTGCGATTTTCTAAGTGATTTTCTACAAAGAATGCCTCCGTGAAATTCACTGCCTAAATGCTGCAGAGATCTGGTACCATTCTAAGAACATGAACGAGTTAATCAGAGAGTGCCTAAATAGTTGCATTATCGCCAGAAAGTTCAATTCTGACGGTTAAATATATCAATATAAAATAAAATATTCTTATGGTCCATCAAAACCAGTATTTGACAAAAGTCTGTGTTTAAATGTTTCCGCTTATAAAACGCGAACCGCTAACCGATTGTTACCAAACCTGGCGTGTATCTTTAGGACCCCCGGAATGGGGTCGTTTCGTATCTTATACCTATTTACCCCCACCCCACCGGAGGGGCCCTATGTGTCTTCCCCGTGCGTTGAATGGGCACGTCAGCTAATAATCTTTATTTAGTAGTTTCACAGCTCCCTTGGCTAGATTTACCTAAAACTTAAAAAAAAAAAATAGACATAAAGCATACATTAAAATAGATATACAAATACTTAAGTTAACACCTATAATATGCACGTGCTGCACGGAATCTTATTACTAATTCTTATATTTGTGTGTGTGTGTGTGTGAATATACGGATAAATGTAAAATTAAAACGAAAACAGATATCTACAGGGTCTCCGAAAGTGTTCTGTGTCAAGAGTAAATAAAACCAAAATTAAGAATAACAAATATTTGTATTTCTTGCTTTTGAAGTTCATATGTCATGCTGTGTTGTAGCGTACAGAGTGCATAATTCTTCTCGTGATTCATGGCATGCGCACGTTTTACTGACGTCACGACAGTACAAATTGAAACGTTAAGCGTCCCTTGTGTGACGTCATCTTAGCGTCTACTGACTGACAGACAACACGCTACTATATAGTAGTGAGAATGGTTAAAACAGGTGACCCCTCCAGTTTTCATGTGTATGTGTTATATTCACCTGTTGTGCATACTGTTTTCTATGATTAAATAATCTATATACGTCTGATTATGTTGTATACGAAGTCAACGCCTCCCAGTGGCACAGCATGTCTGCGAATTTAAAACGCTAGAAACCGGGTTTCGATACCCGTGGTTGGCAGAGTACAGATAACCCATTGTGTGTAGCTTTGTGCTTAATAACAAACAAACAAACGAAGTCAACACAAAATGCACGATATTTGAAATGCTTCATGCTCAACCTCTTAAGGAAAAAAATACTAATAAAGAGACTTTGAATTAATGAAAATGACTACAAGGCATCAGATCAAATTTTGAAGTTAATAAATATTTTGTTACGGAACTTCCAAAATTATTTGCCTTTTCTAAACTCGTAACAGCTGACTTTATTCCTTTTTTTGCACGAACGTTACAGAAATCCCATTGCTAAACAAAATCAATTGAAAGACCTAGCAAGCTGGTGGAATAAGGTTAATGGTGCAATTCAAATTGAATGCCGGCGTCGTTTTAGAAACAGTCAGATAATAAATGAGATTTGGTGCTCTACCTACTAGAAAAATTAATTCAAGAAGAGAACGTCTTGAACAACAGCAGGCAATTCGCCCTTATTATTTCCCACGTGGTCGGTGTTGATAAAGTTGGTGTTTTTGTTGTAGCGTCTTCAAGGAACCACCTACATACATACATACATACATACGTGACGATACGTCAAATTCTCAAGAGAAAGACGGAAACTGCTCTGGTCTGGCACGCCGTTTTTTTTAATATATATTCGTATAACGGTTATTAAATCTCCGTCGTGATTTTGATAACAAACTGATGCTCGACAGGGCGTGTGTTGCCCAGAAATTGATTTCTTGCAGAACAGTAAATCACCGTCCCGTGTGCAGTTATCACCAGAAGCAATACAAGCACGATCCCTTATTTCTCTCTCTGTTTTCTCACACATCTTTATTCTCGCGTTATCACTTTCTTCATCTCTCTCTCTTCCCAAACAACAGTTTTCTTCTTCCCTACAGCCATGATTTGTTTTTATCTATTCTAGCATCTTTTTTTGAAAATATCCCACACTATGTTACCCGATTTGATTTGATTTGATTTGATTTGCGTTGCTTTTAACATCTTTTATTATCACTAGGGCTCAACAAGAAAACAAAGGCAGATATCTCCACGACTTGGACTCTGATTTATTTCAAAACTCGGGTTTTATGGAATTAAAGAAGCAAAATGTCGTAATAAAAGTAAATATTCATCAAAAATAAAGTATATTCGCATTCGCTGAACATAACTAACCAAATCGCTTCCAAAAATCCTTTCCTTTCCTCTTTTCTTCTCTATAACCCCTCGGTTCTTACTATCGTACCCCGCATGGCCAGGTGGTTAGGGCGCTCGACTCGCAATCTGAGGGTCGCGGGTTCGAATCCCCGTTACACCAAACACGCTCGCCCTTTCAGCCGTGGGGGCGTTATAATGTGACGGTCAATCCCACTGTTCGTTGGTAAAAAAGCAGCCCAAGAGTTGGCGGTGGGTGGTGATGACTAGCTGCCTTCCCTCTAGTCTTACACTGCTAAATTAGGGACGGCTAGCGCAGATAGCCCTCGTGTAGCTTTGAGCGAAATTCAAAACAAACAATTTTACTATCGTTATTCCTATAACTGTAACATTATATCTGTTCATATATTTCTCTTCATACAACTGAAATAATCACTAATATGACATAAGCCATTTTCACTGAACGTTTCTATTCTTTGTTTGTTTTCCCCCTAAATTAAAAGCACATTTCTTTATTCGCTATCTCCCCCTTCACACCTCTCCTGTATTCACCACATTGTTTCTCGTTTTTCAATTTCTGCTTAATTTTT
The DNA here is from genome assembly GCF_000517525.1 of Limulus polyphemus. Classification (NCBI taxonomy): domain Eukaryota; kingdom Metazoa; phylum Arthropoda; class Merostomata; order Xiphosura; family Limulidae; genus Limulus; species Limulus polyphemus. The sequence continues at coordinate 407,429 of NW_013666441.1, forward strand.
AATCATATTTCATTTTCACCCCTACACATATATGAATTTTTTCTCCCCCTCTATCTCATATTTCAATACCTCCTCGTGTTATTAGTGTTACTTTCTTCTGGTGATATTACTGCTTATACAAATGAGACAGTTTTTTAGTGATCTTAGAAATATCCAATTACGCCCTCCCAACAAATAAGACCACAGCGCTGTAGAAACTCTCTTCCAATACTAGAATACAGTAATACTCCCCAAATACACTAGCTTTCAAGTAACGGCTTGGTAATGTTCCCCAAATACACTAGCTTTCAAGTAACGGCTTGGTAATACTCCCCAAATACACTACCTTTCAAGTAATGGCTTGGTAATGTTCCCCAAATACACTACCTTTCAAGTAACGGCTTGGTAATACTCCCCAAATACACTACCTTTCAAGTAACGGCTTGGTAATACTCCCCAAGTACACTACCTTTCAAGTAACGGCTTGGTAATACTCCCCAAATACACTAGCTTTCAAAACCTGTTAATTAACGCCAGACAATTACTTCGGGTATAGGGTGAGCAGGTAATGAAGGGGATTAATTTGCTTATTTCATTTCAAAAACAGTTTATCTCTTATCAAAGGTTGTTGCCATTGAAGAACAGACTTTCTCTTGTCAATAAAATAAAGTCTTTCAAGTTACAAAAACTATAAAGTAATGAAAACGTATGTAAACGACAGGAACTCTAACGAATAATGTCCCCCGATGAGCCCCCCCCCCACGTGGCACAGCGATACGTCTGCGGACTTACAACGCTAGAATCCGGGTTTCGATTCCCGTGGTGAGCAGAGCACAGATAGCTCATTGTGTAGCTTTGTGCATAAATTCAAACAAACAAACAAAGAAGATGTATACAAAATGAATAAATCTAACGGGTGGAAAGAGGTGTAATAAAAAGTAGAGGGTGGATTAGCCCTTTTCATCTTATGCACTTCCTATCAGAAGACTTGTTGCGAACAGAAATAAACTGTATACTGCGTGGTGCAGGTTATTTATCTGGTATGAAGCGGGAGATATAAATAAAAACAAAACAAGAAGTGGATTGCTGTTATTATAGACTCATCGAAAAATAAATTATTAGGCCATAAAGCAGAGCATCAGATGTGGCTCAGAATACATTATTGCTTACACCCATTATTTGAGCGTGATAGCCAGCATTAACCCATTGTTAATTCTACTTAAGTATTTTTCCCCTTTCTTTTTGTCTTTTTGTTTGCTCTTTTCGTGTACTTTCAATTACGAAACCTTAAAGAAAAAACGCAAGAATTTATGTTGTTCCAACTTTTAATATACGTAACCAATTTAAATATATTTGGTTTCTGAGATTACATCACGCCATTACAAAGTAAATATGTATAATCTTCAACCAGCAAGGCCTAGTCGGCAGGCGATCAAACTGGTTGGTGGTATGCAGAGCATTCGTTGTAAAGACTGGCTTGCTCGAGTATTTTTTTTATATACTCAGTGATTACTTGACTAAATAACAAATATCTTTTTTTAAATAACTTCTTGCTAAAATACTTTATTAAAATGTCAAATATGTAACCAAAAAAATAACTGCGAAAAATAAGGTATTATTAGATACCTTGTAATTATATACTTATCAAATGAACAATACACTAACTATTGCTATTGTTTCTGAATTTCGCGCAAAGCTACACGAGGGCTATCTGCGCTAGCCGTCCCCAATTTAGCAGTGTAAGACTAGAGGGAAGGCAGCTAGTCACCACCACCCACCGCCAACTCTTGGGCTACTCTTTTACCAACGAATAGTGGGATTGACCGTCACTATATAACGCCCCCACGGCTGAAAGGGCGAGCATGTTTGGTGTGACGGGGATTCGAACCCGCGACCCTCAGATTGCGATTCGAGTGCCGTAATCATCTGGCCATGCCGGGCCCAATACACTAACACTATATATTATTAGCGTCCCTCGTAGCCCCCCCCCCCCAACTGAACAGTACACAAACAATAATATAAAATTTACATACATGAATATAGCACACCCAGATTATTTTCTTCCCTAATCTCCACTCAACGGTAAGTCAGAGAGAGAATTGAGTTTCGATACCCGCAACGGGCAGAGCACAGATAGCTCATTGTATAACAGCTCAGTTAATGAACGAAAACCATGTAATGAAGTTAGACTAGGATGTGTTAGCGCTATAAAAATTGATAGTTTTCATGGAAGAAATTATTTCAAGTATAATTTTTCTTTGGCCACACCAGTTTTAGCGCGCTTTGTGCGCCCGTAAGTTAGTTTAGAGTTTTATCATAAACATCTGCACCCGAATACGCTTCTAAACTTTCAGAATTTCAACTGACTTCTCAATCAACTTTCTGCGGCAGATGGGAACAAACAAAAGAGGCTTAGAGGTTAAAGCAACTTCGAGGGGGAAAAAGCTACAAAACCATCGTTTGGAAGAAAAAAAGAAAATCACTTGAAAGTTAACGATGTGCAAATGTTTATGGAGTAAAATCAATTTATTTACAGGGCGTAACTACGCTCACGTGTCGAATGGGAGTCGTTATTGAAATTCAAGATTATAGCCAAAACAATTTTTTAAAATACACTTCAGTTGGATTTGTGTACATCATCAAACAATGGCAATTTCTATTTACTCCGTACAGCCCCCAAGTGGCACAGCGGTATGTCTGTGGACTTACAACGCTAGAAACCGGGTTTCGATACCCGTGGTGGGCAGAGCACAGATAGCCCTTGTGTAACTTTGTGCATAATTAAAAACAATAACAATACTCCGTACATAGCTATCCCTAATCTTGAGCTGACAGACTAAAGTCGAAAGGCAGGTAGACATACAGCACCCACCGCCAACTCTTGGGCTACCCTTCTCTGACCAGATAGTGGAATTTTGCTGTCACGCTTATGGTGCATCTACGGACCCCAAGTACGGAGAGCGTTTTTTTTTTGCGCCTACGGGAGATGAACCATGAATCCCTGGATTCATAGTCTGGACACGGTAACCTCTCTGTTACATCCATCCGGCACACGTTACTCTGGAGAGACGTTAGTGACGTCAATATTCCGTCAGTACTGCATCTGGTACGTTTCAATGCTTTGAAGTTTACCTAAGTAATGTCAGGATGTAACAACCTTCGAACTATTTTTCGAGGTATTTATAAGTTTAAAGTGTGCACGTTTTGAACTACATGTTTCATTTTATTGTCTTACAGCGCCTCCTCGTGAAATATATTTGCCAGACTTAGTGTGCACGTGTTTTAACTCACTACCTCAGATAACTGAACATCTCTAAGGCTCGATAAAGTCGCAATGACACCTGATATAAACATTCAGTGTTTTTTTTTTAGTATTATATTTTAGTTGTCTGACTCTACAAAGCATGGTGTGTAGCACGTGTTCATAGGTGTCAATATGGTCATAAGCTCTTTAAGGGTATATCTGACATTTCAACCTGAAGGACACCTCATGCGACACTTGTTCGAAACGGGCAGACCACTATATATATATATATTTGTCGCGGGATCGAACCCCGTAACTGAACATACTCGCCCTTTCAGCGGTGAGGGCGTTGTAATGTGACGATCAATTCCTTTCGTTGTAGAAGTGTAACCCACGAGATGACGGTGAGTGTTGTTGACTAGCTGCATTCTCTCTAGTTTATCACTTTAAAATTAGGGACGGCTAGCGCAGATAGCCCTCTAGGTACTTTGCGCGAAATTCATCAGAGTCTCAGAGTTTTGGTGATGTTCATACCTGGTGGTAGCTCTCTGTCACCGTTAAATCTGTCTATTTCTTCTTACTTTTCCTCGTTTAAAGAACTAAGACAAATTAAGTCCATTAATTCGACAGTGTTTTTTTCGTTACACCTACTTAACTGTCCTCGAAATCTGAGGTCAAGTTCACAGACGTTAACCTCTAAAATGGAAGGATACGACTATAGAAAACTGGGGAAGCATATTTTTATTATCACGTGTTCTACACATAGATTAATTCTGGGCTTAATCTTAAAGGTCAAAGTTCAATTTGATGCTAAACTTGAAACATTTAGGAGATGAAACAGCACTTTTTTTTTTAAAGAAAGTAAGCTTTTGTAAACGGTTGTGATAATAAATACGGACGGTGACTGCTAATATTTCTAAAGATCAGTAACTCGAACGTAATTATAATTGTAAACAATGTAATTAACTAACATTCCTGCAGATTTAACTGTTTAATTCACCAATCTCTAGAGCAAGAAATAGATTTGATTGTAATAATGCATTTCTTGTGTAGACTTTTGAAAACTTCAATAAATCTAAATTTTCTTAAACGAATTTTAATTACTCTCTATCGCCTCACACCAGAGATGAAAGTGAAAATTATAATTATTTTCCCATTATTTGGCAGGAAAAGAAAATTTATATTCGGCGTGTTACTTCATACATATGTAGTTTGCCCTTCGTTAAAACTAACTTAGAGGAAAACATCGAACACGTGCTATCCACTCGGCCTGGGTTTTTAACCCTAGAATTACCAGGGGATCTATATCCCATTGGCATTTTAAACATATTTTTCGAAACTATTTATATACCGAAAGAGCACGTGGCTCCCACAACTCTGTTAGTAACAAGGTCCCTAATATTAGTTTTTTTTTCAAAAATGTAAACAAAGATGCAATCAGTAAACCGTAAACAAGGATACATAAAAAAAACTGTAAACAAAGATACAATCAACAAACTGTAACAAAGATACAATCAGTAAACTGTAAACAAAGATACATCAATAAACTGTTAACAAAGATACAATCAATAAACCGTAAACAAGGATACATAAAAAAACTGTAAACAAAGATACAATCAACAAACTGTAACAAATATACAATCAACAAACTGTAAACAAAGATACAATCAGTAAACTGTAAACAAAGATACATCAATAAACTGTTAACAAAGATACAATCAATAAACTGTAAACAAAGATACAATCAACAAACTGTAAACAAAGATACAATCAATAAACCGTAAACAAGGATACATAAAAAACTGTAAACAAAGATATAATCAATAAACTGTAAACAAAGATACAATCAACAAACTGTAAACAAAGATACAATCAATAAACCGTATACAAGGATACACAAAAAACTATAAACAAAGATATAATCAACAAACTGTAAACAAAGATACAATGAACAAACTGTAAACAAAGATACAATCAGTAAACTGTAAACAAAGATACAATCAACAAACTGTAAACAAAGATACAATCAGTAAACTGTAAAAAAAGATAAGATCAATAAACTGTAAAGAAAGATACAATCAATAAACTGTAAACAAGGATACATCAAAAAACTGTAAACAAAGATACAATCAACAAATTGTAAACAAAGATACAATCAATAAACTGTAAACAAAGATACATCAATAAACTGTAAAAAAGATACGATCAATAAACTGTAAAGAAAGATACAATCAATAAACTGTAAAAAAAGATATAATCAATACTACAATAGTAATCCCACTACTTACTACTGTGTTTGTTTGTTTGTTTATGGCAAAGCTACTAAGGCCAACTGCCGCTATTTCTAATTTTGAACTACAAACCATAGGGAAGATAACAGGCCGGCAGCACCTACCGCTAACACTTGGAATACTTTTGACCAAGAATAGTAGTATTAAATGTCACATTATAACACCCTCACGGCTGAAAGGGCGAGGAGTTCGTCGCCGGATTTCGATTCCTTGACCCGCTGAATTTAGTGCCTTAACCACCAGACAATGCCAGGTCCTTAGTGCTAGAACCATTTAACATAGATTTTACCATTTAGTTTTGTTCAGTTTTTAACACTGAGTGTTGTAATAAATGAAAACATAAACTTACTCAATATGATGCGATATGTTGATCCCAACGGAACATAAAGAAAAAAGTCGTTAATTTAGGGTTAAGTTACGATTTCTACGTCATTGTTGTTCAACTCTTCAGATTCTCTCACTACACCAAATAGAAATCAGACAGTGCATCTACAGCTTGAAAGTTTATATAAATATATTAATATACGCGGCTGTTTTATCATCAACTGTGTGCTTTCAAAATAATGTCTCCCCCCCCCACACACACACACACACACTCAGACGGTCAGCAGTAAGTTTACGGTTTTACAAAGCTAAATTTCTGATTTAATTACCTTCTTAAAAACATAAGTTTTCAAAAAGCTGATGGTAACACAATTTATAAATACCCACTCTTTTCACACTGTCTGTAGAAAATTTAGCAGTAACAGGAACAATTGAAGGGAAACGAAGTACAGGCTGAGACTGACTTACATCAGAACTCTCAATAAATGGATGAACGTGAGTGAAGCAGAGGTGTCGAAAACAACACAGGATGAGAATCTGTGGAAAACCATTATCGTTCTGCTCGGAAAATGACCCTCAGAGACAAATATGTTGCTTACATTAACTATAAATCAATGGCCAAGCAAATTGAACAGCAATACATGATTTAGGTTTAAAGATAATTTTGTAAATAACTTAATTTCTATATTAAGTTATTAGGAATTACACATCTTATTAAAAGATGATTTCTGTGTATACTTTGATTCCAAAACTTTGTATAAACAACTCCCGGGGGAAAAACAAAAAGAAAGAAGTCTCTCTTATAAATTTTCTGAAACTTGAAAAATAAGAAATTCGACCCATAACGTTACGGAACCACTTCCGAATCCCACTCCCAAATAGTGCAAAGATCCCGCTCAATAATCCGCCAGAATTAATTTAAAACAGAAGAATCAAAAATTAACATAAGTACAAAGAACGAGATTGTACTAAAGCACGATTCTATACAGCTTTATAACATGGATAGAACACGCTCTGTGTCTACTTAACATCAACCGAATACACTTCCTTCATCCTTACCAATGATATAGATATAGAACAAGTTGTAAAAAATATTGACAGGTGACACACGATAAGTCGTAGAAGATATCGATAAACAGAACTTGTATTTATAGAGAAGAAAAAACAGAACTTGTATTTAGAGAAGAAAAAAACAGAACTTGTATTTATAGAGAAGAAAACAGCCGAAAAAACACGATTATGGAGTGATTTCTATGTAGATAATGAAGTGACCTCAAGTTGTCCATATGGAATAGTAGTGATTTCTATGTAAATATGAAGTGACCTCAAGTTGTCCATATGGAATAGTAGTGATTTCCATGTAGAAAATGAAGTGACCTCAAGTTGTCCATATGGAGTAGTAGTGATTTCCATGTAGAAAATGAAGTGACCTCAAGTTGTCCATATGGAGTAGTAGTGATTTCTATGTAAATAATGAAGTAACTTCAAGTTGTCCATATGGAGTAGTAGTGATTTCTATGTAAATATGAAGTGACCTCATGTTGTCCATATGGAGTAGTAGTGATTTCTATGTAAATAATGAAGTGACCTCAAGTTGTCCATATGGAGTAGTAGTGATTTCCATGTAGAAAATGAAGTGACTTCAAGTTGTCCATATGGAGTAGTAGTGATTTCCATGTAGAAAATGAAGTGACTTCAAGTTGTTCATATGGAGTAGTAGTGATTTTTATGTAGATAATGAAGTGAATCCAAGTTGTCCATATGGAGTAGTAGTGATTTCCATGTAGAAAATGAAGTGACTTCAAGTTGTCCATATGGAGTAGTAGTGATTTCCATGTAGAAAATGAAGTGACTTCAAGTTGTCCATATGGAGTAGTAGTGATTTCCATGTAGAAAATGAAGTGACTTCAAGTTGTTCAGAAGCAGAAAACGATAAAAAGTGTGTATGTATTAAAGTCGTACTGTTGTAAAATGGGTCGACAAGTTTATATCGACGTTGTACAAAAGTCAAAGAGTTTGGCAGGTAAACAATAAAATGATTTAGATAAAGGAAAAATTGACAGGTATGTACCAAACTGTTTAAACACTGACAATGACTAAAGTGTTTCCATTCTGACAGCGGTGTCACTGTAGAGTGAATATTTTACATGACAAAGTGAGGGAAACTTCAATAAACAACAAAATAAAAATATTTAAAATATATATATATATCCTTTAGTTATTTCAATACTTTTGTTCGAATCTTTGTGTAAATAGAGTTTTTGTTGCAAAAATAAGTCTTCTGGAATGTTCTTGTTTTTTGTTTTCTTTTTCAAATTATTTGGAAATTAAAAATCCAATATCTTGGATCAGATTTTTGATGCAACTGATTTAATTTGACACAGAAACTAATAATACCTCTGTTTTTGGCAATTTATGGTGCAAAGCTAAGTTGATTTAAGTATAAGAAAATTTATTTGACTTTGTGAGTACAAGATTTGTGTATGAAGGTAGATTGGTTTATAGATTTAAGAAAAATAAAATCAATTGAACTTTTCACAAATATTTCATTTACTACAACTATGATGCCTTTACTGGCGAAATCAGAGCTGTAATAGATGAGATATGTTTAAAACGTCTTTGTTTTACTTTCTTCTGTAATTTTGGAGCTTCACCTATAGTTTCAGGCATTGATTGAATAAATTGGCTTAATTTGAATCTTTGTATTTAGCACTCATGTTTTATAAACACTTGTCATTTATTTAGAAATTGTACCTTTTTAAAACGGTTTTGGGAAAACGCTTTCAATTGAACTGAAGAAATATCAAATAACTAGGGAGATGTAACGTACAACTAATAATTTATTTGACACAGTATTAACAAAGATGTTTTAAATTTTTTTTTACACATTGATTTCTTAGAAAATGTATAAAACGAGCTTCTAAACTTATATTTAAAACAACGATAAGCTTATGGATTTACAGCGCTAAAATCTGGGGTTACATAAATAGCTCCTTGTGTAGCTTTGTGCTTGTTAACCAGCAAGCAAATATTATGTTTTGATTCTGAATATTAAACCTAGCATTTACTATCAAATGTTTTTGTATGTGTATATATGTGTGTGTGTGTGTGTGTGTGTAACTAGTGCACAAATCAATATCTTATTTTGTAAAAACTAAAAGAACAGAAAATTTTCCGTCACTTGGCTGAGTGTTATTCTTTTAAAGGCAGCTACTGGCTAACTCGCTTTCCGTCACTTGGCTGAGTTTTATCGTTTCAAAGGCAGCTACTGGCTAACTGACTTTCTGTTACTTGGCTGAGTTTTGTCTTTTTAAAGGCGGATACTGGCTAACTACTTTTCCGTCACTTGGCTGAGTGTTATGTTTTAAAAGCAGCTGTTTCCAGTATATATTTTTGTAATGTACAGTGACAAAACCTGCACTAAATGTTGTGTAACATTTGTAGTTTGCTGGCATATAGAGTAAAAGATACTGGGCGGAACGTGGAAAATAAGACTAATGCATTTGATTACATTAATTAAATTAGTGGTGAAAACATTTACAGTCAAGCCATATAAAATTCCGGTATGTGTAAAGCAATAACTGGTATTACATTGTACTCAGAGTCAAGTCAAAAGCCATATAAAATTCCGGTAGGTATAAAGCAATAACTGGTATTACATTGTACTTAGAGTCAAGTCAAAAGCCATATAAAATTCCGGTAGGTATAAAGTAATAACTGGTATTACATTGTACTTAGAGTCAAGTCAAAAGCCATATAAAATTCCGGTAGCTATAAAGCAATAACTGGTATTACATTGTACTTAGAGTCAAGTCAAAAAACCATATAAAATTCCGGTAGGTATAAAGCAATAACTGGTATTACATTGTACTTAGAGTCAAGTCAAAAGCCATATAAAATTCCGGTAGGTGTAAAGTAATAACTGGTATTACATTGTACTTAGAGTCAAGTCAAAAGCCATATAAAATTCCGGTAGCTATAAAGTAATAACTGGTATTACATTGTACTTAGAGTCAAGTCAAAAACCATATAAAATTCCGGTAGCTATAAAGTAATAACTGGTATTACATTGTACTTAGAGTCAAGTCAAAAGCCATATAAAATTCCGGTAGCTATAAAGTAATAACTGGTATTACATTGTTTGATAATTAATCATGATCACAACTTATAATATTTCGAAATGATTCCTGAATAAATAAAACCTGATGGTTTATATGTCTTAAAATAAAAATCTCCAGGATATTAAAAAAAAAACACTTAAAACAATTCATTTCTTAGAAATCTGACAAGATGTTTATATGAGGCCACAATAGCACATGTCATCAAGCTCCAATTACCGCTTAATAACCTCGTAAACTAAGACTAATAAACTAGACGTTTGGCTGTCCTCCTCCTTCTGTTTAGTTTCTTTTGTTTTTGTAGTGAAACTGTAGTTGCTGCTATTGCCAGACGTATTTCTTGGGAGCATCAAAGCAACGAGTTTTTTTTCCAAGCGGTTTGAAACCACCGAGAAAAGATAACGGGTATTGGCAAGAAACAAAGCGAGAGAACAGACCGCTCTGCCGTCTGCGTCTCTAGTGAAAAAGGCTGTTGTTTTTTTAGGCTTATACACACACAAGTAGAATAGTGATAATATAATCGATAAAAGCGTTATGTATTACATCACACAAGTAAAGTGATCTGTGCGATTGTTAAAAAAAGTATCACGAGGTGAATATAGAACAAACCCACAAAAACACACACAGCAATGATATTGAAACACAAAATTCATACAGCTGTCTAGACAACAAAATAATGGATTTATTAAACAAACCTTACAGCATACACAAACTGATTTATATGTTAAATTAACTATGAAAGTTGTGAATCTATAAATATTGGCGAAAGTATAAAGTTTAAATCTAAAACAAAAAGATTTAATAAATATTTAAAAGGACCGTCACATAAAAACCAAAAATACAAAAGATATTCGATAAAAATCAAGATGCACACGAAATAAAAATTAAGAAAGCATTATTAATAAAAAAAATACTTAACTCTATCGAATAATTATAAAGGATTTCCCCTTTACCTTTATTGAACGCCGTCTACCACGTGTCACTTTTGTTTAAACAATTTAAAAGCCAATGTACTTTATACCATTTACCACATAAAATATAAATTATCGAACATTAACAAATCATAGAATATCCACACTATGTAAGCAGTATCAACATCGACAAAACAACCAATATGGAACTTATAAGTACAAGAATCCTTATAGAAACATACATTTTCCAAGCCTGGTCTAAACATATCTCACGTTACAAGATGATCAGACAAGAAACATTAAAAAAACATTTATCATCAGGTTATATAGACATTAATACTCTATGATGTAATATGTAGCCCCGAAATAGACTGTCTTCACACTATTTCAGCTAAAAGGTTTCATCTGTTGTGCACAATCTCATGCTCTATTGTCCCTTTGTCTTCTCTTCTAACCTATGACATCTAAAAACTAACACGGCTCAAACAAAACCCTCCAAATGTTGAAGACTTTTCCTCGAGGGACAAAACAAGTATATCCCTGAATTCGTCCAGATTTATTCCATCATCGTCATACTACCCTCTTTACTAACTGAAGAAGTGAGAAGTCTTGGATTAGGATCTATTTTCAGTTACCCGGTTCGTTCAAGTGAGACGTCTTGGATTAGGATCTATTTTCAGTTACCCGATTCGTTCAAGTGAGAAGTCTTGGATTAGGATCTATTTTCAGTTACCCGATTCGCTCAAGTGAGAAGTCTTGGATTGGGATCTATTTTCAGTTACCCGATTCGCTCAAGTGAGAAGTCTTGGATTGAGGTCTATTTTCAGTTACCCGATTCGCTCAAGTGAGAAGTCTTGGATTGGGATCTACTTTCAGTTACCCGATTCGCTCAAGTGAGAAGTCTTGGATTGGGATCTACTTTCAGTTACCCGATTCGCTCAAGTGAGAAGTCTTGGATTAGGATCTATTTTCAGTTACCAAAGAGAAGCTCACTAGTTGATCACAAGACGTAGTCTTTTATTTTTTATAGTTAAAACGTTAAGACACGAGTTCTAACATTCCTTATTCTAGTACCTATGACGCCTGTAGAAGTTCTTTTTCTGCATGACTTCGTGGTTTTCCAAAGAAAACCCCAGTTAAGTTTTTGCTATAAAGGTATCAAAACGTTTCTTGCACTTTCAAGAGTCATGGCAGTAGCACCCTAACCGGTTGACCATGTTATAGACTGTAGTTAGCCTCACTGTAACACCCCTTTAGTCATGGCAGTAGCACCCTAACCGGTTGACCATGTTATAGACTGTAGTTAGCCTCACTGTAACACCCCTTTAGTCACGGCAGTAGCACCCTAACCCTTTGATCATGTTATAGACTGTAGTTAGCCTCACTGTAACACCCCTTTTAGTCACGGCAGTAGCACTCTAACCGCTTGGTCATGTTATGGACTGTAGTTAGCCTCACTGTAACACCCATTCAGTCACGGCAGTAGCACCCAAGCCCCTTCTTCATAACATAAACTGTAGTTAGCTTCACTGTAACACCCCTTTAGTCAGGCAGTAGCACCCTAACCCCTTGATCATGATATAAACTGTAGTTAGCCTAGCTGTAACACCT
>NW_013666441.1:420906-424412 GCF_000517525.1 Limulus polyphemus
CACCCTAACCCCTTGGCATGTTATAAACTGTAGCTAGCCTCACTGTAACACCCCTTTAGTCACGGCAGTAACACCCTAACCGCTTGGTCATGTTATGGACTGTAGTTAGCCTCACTGTAACACCCATCTAGTCATGTTAGTAGCACCCTCACTCCGTGGTCGTGTTACAGGCTGTAGTTAACCTAACAGTAATACCACTTTAGCACGTACCAGTTTTGTTTGTTTTTCACTTCGTGGTGTTTGATATTATAAGGGAGTTGGAACCTGCCAGAACTCACATGCATCACCCTTTATAATATCGCCAACTTCACTGGGTTAGATTCTATCACATCATTATATAATCAATAGCAGTAAGCACTCTTTAACCTTCTTTTGTCATCGGCACAAGACAATCAAATCTGCAGAACGATTCCACAAAGTTTTAACCTCCCTAGAAGCTCTTCTAACGATGCCACTGAAAAATTGCATGAATTTACTTAAAAACTATAAAATAAACGTACAAATGTATTTGTAAAATAAACTAATAAATTCAACAAGATTATGGCCATACAGGGTAATTTTTTTTTTTGAGGTAAACGACGAATAACATCAAATATGCGGTTCTGACTTCAAGAAAAGTGTACTATTCCAGTTTGTAATACGCGTAATATAAAAACTGAATACATTTCGAACCATGCGATCCTTAGCCATCCCACTACGAGCTTTCTAATAAAAAAATGTGCAACGATTGACCGGTACTCAACACATCTACCGTTTGTGTAATAGTCTAGTGTACTGTACGTTGTGGGTAATAACCTTTTATTGGAATATCTAATATACAAATGAACGTGAATTAAATTAGATTACATGAATTGCTATGAGTTAGGTTGTAATGAAAAAAAAATCGATGTTTACAGTCATTATCTTTGAACCATTTATACATTAATAATTTGAGACCATTTGTATGGATGCGTTTCAGCACTAATTCTCTAAAAAATGTTAAAACTAGTGTTCTAAATCAAATAAATTAATCTTTATAACGTATATGTTAATGAATATTAGGTACATAGTTAAGAAATTCGAGTTTTATTTAACCAAAACTTTACAAATCCAGAAGAGGAGGAGAGAAATGATTTCATTGTGCGAGATGAACGTGTTTACAGAGTAGCTCTGAAAACAACCAAGTTAAATATTTAAGATTTTAGTTAACGTAAAATTCAAACAAACTCTTTTAAAGTTACATTCAGAGACGTGATAACTCATATATTAAATCATGACAAACGTTGATTGGTGTTCCACATTCCGGAAGTTCGTCACTCTACCGGAAGTTCTCTGAATTGGACTATACATGTGTGTGTGTGTTCTTCCAAAGCAGACAGGAAGTTCAGCAGACTACCGGAAGTCTTCTGAATCGGACAATAAAAGTCGACTTCAACAATCATTTATCACTCAATAGTTTTTCGGACGACATTCTTCAGAAAGTAAAGATAAATACTTCGAAGTTTAATAGCGAAATGACGATAATTTTCTTGTAATGTATACATACATTCGTTATTGTCTAGGGTATTAAAAATAGCATACATTATGAATAAATTATCTAAGATTGTTTTTCAGCCAAACTTTCTATGTATTCTTATTAAAACTCAAATAAAGTTATACGAAAAGTATTTATTTTGGTCATAAAATTGTTTGTATGCTTATATTTTTCATGAAATCCGTGCTCGTGAACTGAATGAATAAAATCAACAATAATAATAAATCATGAAATTAGTGAAAATACAAGACATATATCAATTCGCTATATTTCTTGTGATGCCTCAACCAAGCTGTAGGTGCTGTGTAGGTGTCCTGATGTTAACGAACTAAGAGTCATCTTTCTCCGCTGTTTTTATATGGCACTGGTGTTTTTGAAAAGGTGGTGGGCTATAGCTCTGGAGTTTTTAAAAGGTGGTGTGCTTTTAAAAATATATTTCATGTAAGTTCATGTAACCGGTTGGTTGCTCGCTTGTTTTAAGTGCACGGATGCACTTTGGAATATCTGTCCTCTGCAATTTTGCATTGTCGAACGCTCTGAATTCGCTGAGGACTAAATATATAGGTGCTGAATATGTGGCTCGTAACATTATAGCTCGCGCCTGCGGCAACACGCCCAGCGAAAGTCCCATAGCTACAGCTTTGTAGTAGAGTTTTGTAACAAATATGCAACAGAATAAGTTGGCAAAACATCAAAATAAGTCTCCATAGAGACGGTATAATATCCTCTATATTATAAACATCAGTTTATTCATGTTTCGTGCATTAGTAAGATGTGTGAATCTAAACAGTAAACGATTCGTTTATTTATTTTATTAATTATTAACATACTATTCCACTTTTTATAGTTGGTGTCAATAAACCTTATTTATTATATTGTCTAAACGGTATTTGTTTTTAATTACAATTGTTCTAATAAATATTATTTTGCCCTGCTAGCCTAATGTCTTGGTTTGGGACTAGCCTAAGTCTCCTACGCTGTCCGAACCTTCTGTGACATTAATGGAATTACGGTCGACAGTATCGATAGCAGTGAAACATCCAATTGATTGTTTAATGCAATCTTATTATTGAAATAGGTTTTAGGCTTATTGATTTATATGATTAAGTATTTCTAGTCATTCTTTTGTGCAGGCTTGTCTTCATTAAAGCGTAATGTACTCTAAGTTATTGCCCTTGCCCCCAGGGGGAGACGAGGCAATTGTAATCGGGTCCGTGGGTGTCAGTCTGTGTTTCTGCACCTTTTAAGTACCTAATAGTGACACCCAAGTGAGGGTACCCCACTCTTTAAACACCCAATAGTGACACCTAAGTGCGGGCACCTTACTTTTTAAACACCCAAGTGCGGGTACTTTACCCTTTAAACACCCAATAGTAACATCTAGGTTCGGGCACTTTACTCTTTAAACACTCAATAGTGACACCCAAGTGCGGGCACTTTTCTCTTTAAACACTCAATAGTGACACCAAAGAGTGGGCACCTTACGCTTTAAAATACACCCATAGTGTACTCAAGTACGGGCACTTTATTCTTTAAACACCTAATAGTGACACCCAAGAGCGTTCACCTCACTATTTAAATACCTAATAGTGACACCCAAGAGCGGACACCTCACTTTTTAAACACCCAAGAGCGGACACTTCGCTCTTTAAACACCCAATACTGACACCAAAGAGTGGGCACCTCACGCTTTAAAACATCCCCATAGAGACACCAAAGTGCGGGAACCTCACCCTTTAAACACCCAATAGTGGGCACTTTACTCTTTAAACACCTAGTAGTGATACAGAAGTGCGGGAACTTCATTCTTGTCTTACGACAAGGCCATATTTTAAATCCCTCGTTTCACTAAAATCGACTAAGTTTGTGAAGCCGTCTAGCGACAAGGCTATAATTTAAATCCATCGTTTCACTAAAATCGACTAAGTTTGTGAAGCCCTCTAGCGACAAGACTATAAGTTAAATCCATAGTTTCACTAAAATCGACTAAGTT
>NW_013666441.1:425389-439428 GCF_000517525.1 Limulus polyphemus
AAATCCATCGTTTCACTAAAATCGACTAAGTTTGTGAATCCCTCTAGCGGCAAGGCTATAATTTAAATCCATCGTTTCACTAAAATCGACTAAGTTTGTGAATCCCTCTAGCGACAAGGCTATAATTTAAATCCATCGTTTCCGCAAAATCCAGTAAGTTTGTGAAGCCCTCTGTCTACAAGTCTATATGTTTAAAAGCCGTCTTGCAACCAGTCTATATGTTTAAACGTATTAAAACCCTTATAAGAACCCAAACCTTCAGTGTTCAACACAAAACTAAAATACATCATATTTTAATCAAATTCTCTTTTCTACGTTTGACGAAATAAGAAACTTGGAGATTTAATATCGTTATACACGACGATCAAATAACAAGACCATGGGACAGTGTATTTGGTGGTACAGCTTTTGTCTGTTGTTGGTTTTTCTCTCTCTCTCAAGCTTTATTAACACCAGAAGTTTAACCCTCTTGCATAAGGACAACTTACCAAACTTAATACCTTTCTATCAAAACGGAAGTAGCTATATTACAAGTGACAGTTAGACATTCGTATTGGCCTAAAATTTATAGTATTGTTAAATGTGCGTCACGCTTTAATATATATATAACGAAGACGTTTTACAAACCAACCAATGACAGAAAAGTTATAAATTACTTACACAAATATTTCCTTAAATTTTTGGAGGGGCTAAAATAATTAGCAGGAGTATTACTAAGGTATTCTAATTAATTTAAAGTATCAAAAGCAAAGAAAATGAAAGTGACAACTATATAAGTTTAAAAAAACGTAAAACCGGAAGTGCGTGTGATGAAAGAAATTGATTTATATCTTAGTGTACACGAAACATTAATATAGCCGATAAAGTAGCAAGTGCAAAACGTTTAAAGTGAACTATATATATATACTAGATGTGCTTCCGCAGGGTCCCCGAAAGTGTTCTGTATCAAGAATAAATAAAACCAAAGTTAAGAGTAACGAATATTTTTATTTATTGCTTTTGACGTTCATGTGTCATGCTGTGCTGTAGCCTACAGAGTGCGTAAATATTCTCGTGATTCATGGCATGCGCACGTCTTACTAACATCACGACAGTACAAATTACAACGTTAAGCGTCCCTTATGTGACTTCATTTTTAGTGTCTACTGACTGTCTGACAGACAAAACACTACTGTATAGTGGTGCGAGGGGTTAAAACAGGTGACCCTTCTAGGCGGCCTTCAGCTCCCTTTTAGGAAAATAATAGGGCTTCTTTCTATTATGTACAATATTGGGTTTAGATCCATTCTTACAAACGAATGTTCAGACAAGTCTGTTTACAATATTATAAAACTATCTTACCAGCACTGAGGATTTTTACTTGGTTGGTTCCCGGGTTTTCTTTCCACAATTATATTCATATAGTTATAAACCGAAGCACCGAGGGGTGTGGGTAAGGGGGGGGGGGGTATGATCTGACAGGAATAAATAAAATCCTTCAGATCGTTATTTATGTACAGATACCTTTGTTTGTTTGTTATGGATTTCGCGCAAAGCTACACGAGGGCTATCTGCGCTAGCCGTCCCTAATTTAGCAGTGTAAGACTAGAGGGAAGGCAGCTAGTCATCACCACCCACCGCCAACTCTTGGGCTAATCTTTTACCAACGAATAGTGGGATTGACAGTCACATTATAAGGCCCCCACGGCTGAAAGGGCGAGCATGTTTGGTGTGACGGGGATTTGAACCCGTAACCCTCAGATTGCGAGTCGAGCGCCCTAACCACCTGACTATGCCGGGCCCAGAAATGACGAAAGATATATGTTATTACATATAATAAGTAATCCATTTGAAGTAATCCATTTTACTAATTAAGATCCAACAGTGGGTAGGAATCAGGGTTCCACACGTGTTTGTAATAAATAACACAGCTCTTGATTTCCTGTCATAGTAACACCAAGATATGTTTAGTTTCTCGTCTCCATAACATCATTTACCGAAATTAAATGTATAACTAAGATAAACAGTATAACTCTATAGATAAAAATTATCTTACAACCGATAATACGCTTCCTATTCTACTGCTTCCAACCAAACGTAACAGCTGGTTACTCTAGTCCTGTAGTATTCTTGCCACTTCGTGTTAGAACAACCAGAAGCAGTTTTCTGTTTCATAACTTTGACGCGTTTCACAAGCTACCATTTTCAGTTGTTTATCGTTATATTTTTTTTACTACCTTGTTTTAATGACTACGTGTTTCCACGTTTCTAGGGTTTCGCCTTTCTTATTTTAATTTACTGCTGTTGTTGTTTCTTTATTATAGAACACGTGCTTTCTGAAATTCATCCAGAAATAAAAGATACGTTTATCTGTCAGTTTAAAAATTATCCCCAACATTAAGAAATAACAGAAATAAAATATACGTTTATTTGTTGGTTTAAAAATTATTCCCAAAACAAAAAAATCACACTTAATATTTAATTGCTGTGGCGTATTATTATGTTTACTTTCTGATCTGTTTCATTTCAGCAAATAGAAGACACTTCATTGCTTCATTTTAATATCCCCCCCCCCCAGTGGCACAGCGGCATGTTTGCGGACTTACAGCGCCAGAAACCGGGTTTCGATACCTGTGGTGGGCAGAGCACAGATAGCTCAATGTGTAGCCAAATAAATCTATAACTAGAGCACTAGCTTAAGGAGTGTCGCCTTTTCTATGGAATTAAACCCGTAACAACCAGAACAGCAAGCCCCCTCCCCAACCTAATAGGGACAGGTCCACTTGAACATCAGAGTAACTAAGCAACTCATTAAGACGGGAATATGAAATAATATTTAGACAGACAACGAGATTGATCGCGTGTGTTCGTTCTTCTGTCTCTATAACTAATTATATCTTATTATCTTAAATAAATTAATTTACTAAGTCTTGATAAAACATATACACCCAACAGCGTTAGCACACCGGCGTAAGACTTGTAAGCATTGTTATTATATCGCTCCTATAATTTTTATTTTTTTGTTACGTAAATGTTATCGTTGTCTCATATTATGCGTTAATATTTTCTTTTAGCCAGATTTGCGTATATCTCCATAACGATTCAAATACTTGATACTTAAATGCAGCATAGGCGAGTAGATAAGTCCCATAACTTATTATATCGACCGCGACCAATCACCGAGCTTACTAAACACTTCAAGATGTTACAGCAGTGAGACTGCGCACAGCAGTCTTCAAAGAAACTGCCTGAACGCCGAAATACTGGTATAACGTGTTATTCTGTAGGAAGAGCATTTAGTTCATACTTTATTAATTAAGTTTGAAGCTGACAGGACAACTAACAGAGTTTTCACGTTACACTTTAGTAATTAAGTTTGAAGCTGACAGGACAACTAACAACAGTGTTGTTTTCACGTTACACTTTAGTAATTAAGTTTGAAGCTGACAGGACAACTAACAACAGTGTTGTTTTCACGTTATACTTTATTAATTAAGTTTGAGCTGACAGGACAACTAACAACAGTGTTGTTTTCACGTTACACTTTAGTAATTAAGTTTGAAGATGAGAGGACAACTAACAACAGTGTTGTTTTCAAGTTACACTTTATTAATTAAGTTTGAAGCTGACAGGACAACTAACAACAGAGTTTTCACGTTACACTTTAGTAATTAAGTTTGAAGCTGACAGGACAACTAACAACAGTGTTTTCACGTTACACTTTAGTAATTAAGTTTGAAGCTGACAGGACAACTAACAACAGTGTTGTTTTCACATTATACTTTATTAATTAAATTTGAAGCTAACAGGACAACTAACAACAGTGTTGTTTTCAAGATATGGGGGACCGAGCGTAGGCCGGTAGTTATCGTGCTTGAATGTGTATTCCTGGTTCGCGCCCCGTTACTAAGCGAATAAAGAATCGTGCTGGTTATAAGAGTGATAGTCAAATCCCTCTATTCGATTAGAATCGCCAACGTGTTGGCGGTGGGTGGCGTTTATTAGCTTACTTTCCTCTAGTCTAATGGTTCCCAAACATTTTTGTTCGCAGGCAACGTGAAGTTTTTTGTTTGTTCTTTTTCTGGGGGAGAGGCTCCGCGAGCTACATAAGAATAGTGTAATTTCCTTGAAAGGGGGCCAAAGGCTGCCTGGAGGGGGTCACCTGTTTTAACCACTCGCACCATTATATGTCTGTCAGTTAGTAGACGCCAAAATGATGTCACATAAAGAACGCTTAACGTTGCAATTTGTACTGTCGTAACGTCAGTAAAACGTGTGCACGCCAAGAATCAAGAGATAAATTTAAAAATATTGTTGGCTACAACACAGCATGACTTGTGAATTCAAAAGCAAGAAATAAAAATATTTGTTACTCTTCATTTTGGTTTTATTTCTTCTTGAAACACATCACTTTCGGGGACCCTGCGGAAGAACATCTAGTTTAGCAAACAAAATATGCGCATAAAAATCATTATAATATTAAACACTGACTTGCCTTTCCACGAGTTAATGCGAGGGTGCACCTGTTTCTATGAACAAAATTATGTAATGCTGGGTGTAATGTTCGTCAGCTTTAGCCTCGGGGCAGGTTTATCATTACTCCTGCTACTGTATCTGGACTTCTGTCTCGGGTCGGGTTCATCATTTCTCCTGCTACTGTATCTGGACTTCTGCCTCAGGTCGGGTTCATCATTACTCCTGCTACTGTATCTAGACTTCTGCCTCAGGTCAGGTTCATCATTACTCCTGCTACTGTATCTGGACTTCTGCCTCAGGTCAGGTTCATCATTACTCCTGCTACTGTATCTGGACGTCTGCCTCGGGTCAGGTTCATCATTCCTCCTGCTACTGTATCTGGACTTCTGCCTCGGGTCGGGTTCATCATTACTCCTGCTACTGTATCTGGAATTCTGCCTCGGGTCGGGTTCATCATTCCTCCTGCTACTGTATCTGGACTTCTGCCTCGGTTCAGGTTCATCATTACTCCTGCTACTGTATCTGGACTTCTGCGCCACAAATGATGAAAATCCCATTTTGCAGATGGCGTCAGAAAACGAACTGCTTTGTTTGAAACTACTGGATATGCTCCAGTTTTCTGAATCCAAAACCCAAGTCATTATTTTATAATGCGATAAAACTCCCAAGTAAATAATACGCTCTTCTTACTTACATAGCCGAATTGTTAAAGTCTCAACTTTCGGGTTCGATCCACGATCTACAAACCCTTTCACTCTATGAAAAATGTTCCCGAATCACGTGAAGTCAACTCTGAACCACCAACAGTGGTCCACAGACCATAGTTTGGGAATCTCTGCTGTAGTCTATCTTTCCAAAATTAGCGACGGCTAGCGCAGAAAGTCTCCAATGGCTTTGCGCGAAATTTAATGAAAAACGAGGCTGTGATAAAATAATTTCCTAAAATTAGAAACGCAACTAAATAAACGTTTAAGCACGTAACTTGTATATTTGAATTTTTCAATGTCCTCAATTTATATCCACTAAAATTCATCAATCCAAAATCTTAATATGCCGAAAGCCAAAATGTAGTTCTTACCAATAAAAGTGTATTTTAAGAAGATGAAAAAAAAATGGTTGATACTACAACAAAGTCTTTGTTCATCGCCTAAAACCAATGGTTTTGATGTCAAGAGTTTGCTTCCAAGGTCAGTATACTTATATATATAGTGTACCAAAGCTTAGGAGTCCAATACTTTATCACGCACGAGCCCCAACTCCACACCTGATACGTCCCAACATAATCACTTCAATCCCAATACAAGGGGAAATACTTCTAAATGAATTGGTTCCATGATAAGAATACTAGAGGTGTCGAATTCTGAGATCTCTCTCTCTATCTCTGCTTTCGTACTCTTGTTTAACAACTACAGATTTAATACCACAAACAGAAAGTAAAGTCAACGTTTTTTTTGTTTTTTGTTTATAGAAAAAAAGAAACGAGTTTCGTTCTCGTCTCCTAACATGAAATAATTAATTATCATGAACAATGTTCGGGTAAGAAAATTACTGTATTTCATGACTTCGGTCGTGTAAAAGGCCAGGAAAGTCAGATTAAGTGTTGTTGTGGTTGAAAGATGCCGACATCCGTGGATCATGCGCATGAATCACGAATTACATCCCCTCCAATAACGATTCTTTTTCCTGAGTCATACTAACGGGTCTTGTAAGAGTAACCAATAGACAGTAACTTTTTTTTTTATAAACATCCCATAACACTTTAAGTACTGCTTGTTTGTTTTGAATTTCGCGCAAAGCTACACGAGGGCTATCTGTACTAGCCGTTCCTAATTTAGCAGTGAAAGACTAGAGGAAAGGCAGCTAGTCATCACCACCTACCGCCAACTCTTGGGCTACTCTTTCACCAACGAATAGTGGGATTGACCGTCCCATTATAACGCCCCCACGGCTGAAAGGGCGAGCATGTTTGGTGTGACGGGGATTCGAACCCGCAGATTGCGAGTCGAGCGCCCTAACCACCTGGCCATTGTAATATCTACATTATCTTAAAGTAAAAACGTTAATTAACATGATGTCTATCAATATATACAGAGTGTAGCCTGGGTTAGCGTGCTCGAACTGTGAATCCGATGATTATAGTTCGCGGCCCGTCGCTGCAGGAACAGGCTCCGCACTTTTCAAACAGGGATGTGTTATAAAAGTGACAGTGAAATCCCACTATTCGGTCAGACGTTAGTCCAAGAGTTGGTTGTAGGTGTTGTTAACTGACTCCCTTCTTTCTAGTCTGTCAGTCTAGGACGATGGACAGTCCCTTCTCTCTAGTCTGTCAGTTTAAAATGATGGACAGTCCCTTCTCTCTAGTCTGTCAGTCTAAGACGATGGACAGTCCATTCTCTCTAGTCTGTCAGTGTAAGACGATGGACAGTCCCTTCTCTCTAGTCTGTCAGTCTAAGACGATGGACAGTCCATTCTCTCTAGTCTGTCAGTCTAAGACGATGGACAGTCCCTTCTCTCTTATCTGTCAGTCTAAGACGATGGAAAGTCCCTTCTCTCTTATCTGTCAGTCTAAGACGATGGACAGTTCCTTCTCTCTAGTCTGTCAGTCTAAGATGATGGACAGTCCCTTCACTCTAGTCTGTCAGTCTAAGACGATGGACAGTCCATTCTCTCTAGTCTGTCAGTGTAAGACGATGGACAGTCCATTTTCTCTAGTCTGTCAGTCTAAGATGATGGACAGTCCCTTCTCTCTAGTCTGTCAATGTAAGACGATGGACAGTCCATTTTCTCTAGTCTGTCAGTCTAAGACGATGGACAGTCCATTCTCTCTAGTCTGTCAGTGTAAGACGATGGACAGTCCCTTCTCTCTAGTCTGTCAGTCTAATTCGATGAACAGTCCCTTCTCTCTAGTCTGTCAGTCTAAGACGATGGACAGTCCATTCTCTCTAGTCTGTCAGTGTAAGACGATGGACAGTCCCTTCTCTCTAGTCTGTCAGTCTAAGTCGATGAACAGTCCCTTCTCTCTAGTCTGTCAGTGTAAGACGATGGACAGCTATTCGCAGGTAGTCCTCGTATAGCTTTGAAACAAAGAAGAACGTCTCAATGAAATGAGTAACACAAATATTTTGAGTATGCGACTGGGCCCGGCATGGCCAGGTGGTTAGGGCGCTCGACTCCCAATCTGCGGGTCGCGGGTTCGAATCCCCGTCACACCAAACATGCTCGTCCTTTCAGCCGTGGTGCGTTATTATGCGACGGTCAATCCGACTATTCGTTGGTAAAAGAGTAGCCCACGAGTTGGCGGTGGGTGGTGATGACTAGCTGCATTCCCTCTAGTCTTACATTGCTAAATTAGGAAGGGCTAGCGCAGATAGCCCTCGTGTAGCTTTGCGCGAAATCCATAACAAACAAACAAGTATGCGACTGTAGCTACATCTACGGTGTCCAAGTAAAGCTCTGGATTTTATGTTGTGTTTACATAAAGTCGATATGCCACGTCTAGTTGTTGTAACGTCATTTCATACTAATATACGTATCTACGCATGCTCTAGCATTTAAAGACGTCTGTGTGATACATGTGCAGTCATGTAAATCCTTTGCTACAAAATACCTTAACTATATAAAAAATTATTCATCAGCTTATATCGTAACAAAGTATACGCATAATTACTTAATAACAAAAACCTACATACTGTCGCACTTGGTTGATTATGACAGAAAAAACAGAAGCCTCATCAGAATATTTCTTTGAGAATAATTAACGCATTGAGAGAGTGCGTCGGAGTGAGGATAAACGACTACAAGGAAGGGACGTTGTTCGCTGCAGCTTAATTAGCTGGGTTTCAAACTGAGTAATTATACTGCTATACATTGCACTGTAATGAACAGGTGCTTAATTCTCACTGTGAAGACTGAAGCTTAAAGCATCTTCTTATTAATTTACACGTGCCAGGTTCAATATTAAATCAATCTTCAAAACTAAATCTAATTGACTTATAATCATTGTTGTCGATAATGCTCCCTGGTGGTTCAGTGGTGAATTTGCAGGCTTATAAAGCTAAAAATTGGGGTTCGATGCCCGCGATGGGCATAACGAATCTAGCCCATTGTGTGGCTATATGCTTAAAAACACACACACATCCTAGCACCCTCTTGTGGCAGTATCATAATCAAAACTGTAAAAATAGAAACTATCACAATGAAATGCAAAGGACAAAACTATTTACATATTCTTAATTGTTATTAAACGTCCAATGACAACTTGTTGGTTATTCACGCACGTTTTCTTTAGTATAATCAATACATTTTCTTTGGCCATATAGAGATTCATTTTCTGTTTTTCCTATTATTTTGAACATCGTAGGAGAGATGATCACATCACACTTTCCAAGCGCGTGTCGAACTTTCCTTGACCTTGGAAGTGACATGTTCCTTCAAATGTTATTTTAGTCTTCTTACCGTTGAGCCAATGAAAGCGCCCCCACACGTTGGGCATTGAAATTAGAAACCATGCACAATGGTTGAGCGATATTGATCTGATCTGAAATCATGAGTAAATTTTGTATACTAATAAGAGGTTTCAAAATACATTTTAATTTTATTTGTGGGTAAACTCTCTGGATGATAGGGGTCAGTTTTCGATTGGGTTCAGGTAAGGTGAAAAAGTTCCATTTTCACTGTCTTAATCACTCTAACCACTATACAGTAGTGTGTTGTCTGTCAGTCAGTCAGTCAGTAGACACTAAAATGATGTCACATAAGGAATGCTTAACGATGGAATTTGTACTTTCGTGACGTCATTAAAACGTGCGCACGCCTTGAATCACGAGAAGAATTATTCACTCACACACACACACACAGCATGACATGTGAACTTCAAAAGCAAGAAATAAAATATCTGTTACTCTTAATTTTGGTTATATTTACTCTTGAAACAGAACACTTTCTGGGACCCTGCGGGAGTACATCTAGTTTATATTTGTTATTTATCTTTATCTACTGATGCAAATTTGCAGTCGCAAAAATAGCATAAAACACAAATGAACAGTAGAAGTATAAAAGGAACTTGCATTCGTATACTAGGCCTACATTATGTAGGCGATATTTTTCCAACTATATCTTTGGTCAAGCACAAAAATCTATCTGTCTTAAATAACTAAGGAGTTATTGTACGTGATGTTTGGGTAATAAAAATTTACTAATACACAAAAATAAACCTAACATTTTATAACATTCTTCTACTGATGTCTACGTTTTGTGATTACCGGACAAACACTTATTCACTTGTAAAGTATTGACTAAATATATATATAAACTTGCTAAATAAACACTTTTTCGTCAATCCTTATGTTTCTCATTTTCTCCAGAAATTCAGAACAAACTTGCACAAAAAATCAGTTATGTATGATGATAAACTTCACGAATAACTTGTGGTTGAAGCTTCCTTAATTCAAAAAATGGCAGGAATAATGGGGAAGTTTAGTTTGTGTGACTTAGGCAAGCCATAAAAGCGAGCCAATTGGTATGATATTATCGTTATCTTTTTCTTCAAATATGATAAGAAATTTAGGTAGTCTTTACCTCATCTGGAGAGCTTAGTCTGGTGTCATCGATCACCTGTTTCTCTTCCTAAATATAATTCTCCTTACTCATTGTCACAGTCATTTGTCTCGTTTTAAAACGACTATACTTTTCTTCGGTCTAAGACAAAAAATACATGACACTATAATTGGGGCGCTTTCAAAAGGTGAACCTTTCTTCATCAGGGGCAAACTATTTGCCCTTAATGAAGAAAGGTCCACCTTTACAAAGCGCTCGAGTTAAAAGGTTTTGTATTTTTGTCTTAAATTGATTTTTTAGGTCTAGGTTTGTCTAAAGCATTTTCTTCCTTACTTACGATATAAAATGCAACCCTAACAGAACATATTGCTTATTATTAGGCGTTCCCTTACTGCGTTGGTAGATGTCACAGTTCTTGAGTTTTCTTGAGGAACCCTCGAAAGGTGCGAGGTAATCTCGAACCTTCAGGTTGTGAGGCACTAAAGAGAATCTTAACCCTCCATATAGATTAAGCTTTTGCTTTCCTAACTCGCCTAAGGTATAGTTAGACAAGTTACAAATTACTTTTCCAGTTAAATCTAAAAACAAATCTGTCACATTATTGCAGTTTCTTAAGGTCATTTCTTAAATTCATTATCGTGAGTGTGCTCTATGAAATAGTGATGTTGGGAGTAATCCACCGAACTGACTGCATTTCGTAATTTGTCGTTTATTTCCAGGAATTCTTTCTCTTAAAGATTTTTCTAGACTATATTTAGACCTGATTTCAGAATCCCGAAATTTGAGCTGAGCATGTTAATACTGCTTTCTCTTCCTTAGTGTACTATATCAGCGGTTTTGAAAGAAATTCAGGTGCTACATCGAACGATTTTGAAAAGGAAATGTACAGTCTTGCTTTATGTAATTTAATATATCTCTTTTTTTTCCATTTTACGAAATGTGACAAGAGTACAAACGCCATATCTTTCTTAAAACAGTTGGAATAGATTTATGTTTGTGGAATCTAAAGACCTAAAAACAGTTCGGCCCACATTTCAAATAAACCTTAATGTGTTATATATGGAGTAAACTGAAACTTCAGATCTGTATAGTGTTTAATAAGAACTGGTTCATAAGAGAATGGGTTATGATTTGAAGTTCGTATGGTCGATCTTTCTTTTTTCTTTGTTTTGTATTGAACAACTTCTGTTTCTTTTTGATGATGATGCCACTTCTGGTGGTAGTGATATAATTAGAACCGAGCCATAAAAGAATCATTTGTAGTAAAGTCGATCTTACTTTTATATTCCATTCTTTCTTGAGTAGAACTCGACAAATGAGGGCCACGCTTCTCTCATATTTTCTTGAGTAGAACTCAACGAGTGAAGATCACACTTCTTCCATATTTTGTTGAGTAGAACTCAACAAGTGAGGATCACACTTCTCCCATACTTTCTTGGATAGAAGTCGACAAATGAGGACCACACTTCTGCTATATTTTCTCGAGTAGAACTCTACAAATAATGACCACACTTCTCCCATACTTTCTTGGATAGAAGTCGACAAATGAGGACCACACTTCTGCTATATTTTCTCGAGTAGAACTCTACACATAATGACCACACTTCTCCCATATTTTGTGGAGTAGAACTCAACAAATGAGGACCACACTTATCCCATACTTTCTTGAGTAGAACTCGGCAAATGAGGACCACACTTTTCCCATACTTTCTCGAGTAGAACTTAACAAATGAGGACCACACTTCTCTCATATTTTGTGGAGTCGAACTCAACAAATGAGGACCACACTTATCCCATACTTCCTTGAGTAGAACTCGACAAATGAGAACCACACTCCTCAGATAGTTTCTCGAGTAGAACTCAACAAATAAGGATCACACTTCATATTTACTTTAATCTTCAATCTGATAACCTCAAGTTTAAATAATATATTTCGAATTCGCCCATAAAGAAACCACTCATGTTTCCAAGTCAGTGAGGCCGATCCATTTTTTTTTTTTTTGATCCAACACCTTCTCAAGGATGACTCGCCAAATGCGATTCACAATTCCTTACTGTCGATGTTTGTTTGTTTCACCTTCATACTCTTTAGTAGCACTAATATAATTATGATTCGACAACAAAACACTGTACGTTGGTGGTCCAGCCAAAACCATGTTAACGTTCTACGATGACTGACCAAGTAGCGGAGTAGAAACGATCGAAGACCTGCATTACAAAAGGATCGATGACGCACGTGCACCAGTACACATCTATCGCTTTATTCTGTAGAACTTAGTGACTTTCAACGACAGGCACGAGAAATCAATTCGCCAGCATTTGCTAACTCTCACTAAAATTCTTCTTGTTGCGGCTATACGAGTTACCAAATAAAATGTTCATAAATATAAAATACTTCCATGCGCAGAAATGTTGCGAACTGTTTTACATTTGAGTGCCTTGCGCCAGTCGGTTCGAGACGGGTCAAGTCTGTCCTTATGTGTGTGACCGCTCGAACATTAATCTGTCCACACACATCTGTCCTGGAATATGTTGGATATATAATCTGTCTTTCAATTTCTTCCAACAGTTTTCAGCAAACAATAAATAACACTGACTATAATCTTTTTTTTCTCTCTCTCTCTCGTTTATCTATTTAACTCCACGACAATATTATTTCGATTATTTTCTATACCATTTTATTTTTCTCCAAAGGAAATGAACAATAAGAGCGTGTAAGATCATTATGCGTGTTGGTAAAATCTAAGCTCTTCCTTAGACAAAAATTTATAAAATATTTATTTTTGTTAACTTCCACTTGGAACAGCAGCAAGTTCACCTTGAAATTAATCCATATGCACCTATAGCGTTGAAATAAAATTCTTGCGTCTGAACATTTTTCAGTATTCTAGAGGCGTATTGGACAAAACGTTGAACAGTATAAAACAAAAATATATATATTTTCATATATCGTTAGTGCTCCACACGATGTTACTACCTTCTGTGTACGTGTAAGTCTTTTGTAAGTTTGTGTAAAACTAAGATTTACATTATCTTTGGTAAGTTGCAAGTACAATTTCACACTTTCGAACCAATTAGAAAGTTGAAATCTACACGTCGTTTTAAACATGAACCTATGCTAACGATTATTGTTATCTCGGAAAGTTGAAATCTACACGTCATTTTAAACATGAACCTATGCTAACGATTATTGTTATCTCGGAAAGTTGAAATCTACACGTCATTTTAAACATGAACCTATGCTAACGATTATTGTTATCTCGGAAAGTTGAAATCTACACGTCATTTTAAACATGAACCTATGCTAACGATTATTGTTATGTGGTTAAAATGAGAGAGAGAAAAAACCTTCAAGTAAAACTCCCAATGAAAAATAATAATAAAACAACTCACCCATGACCTTTAGCTGAATGTGGGTGGTAAACCACTGTCTGACACCCCTTCATTGCTACGATACATTGGGTCCCCAGTTCAATCTCTGAAATTGATAACATCTATTTTAAAACTATGTATAATCATTACATACATACAGACAGACACATACATATATGTATTACTAGATGTACTTACGCAGGGTCCCTAAAAGTATTTTATTCCAAGAGTAAAGAAAACCAAAATTAATAGTAACAAATAAAGGGCGTCTCATTATGAATATTTTTGATTTGTACTTCAGCAGGTTCCCCGAAAGTGTTCTGTTTCAAGAGCTAATAAAACCAAAATTAAATATTTTTATTTCTTGCTTTTGAAGTTCCTATGTCATGCTGTATTGTAGCCGACAGAGTGCATAATTGTTCTCGTGATTCATGGCATGCGCATGTTTTACTGACGCCACGACAGTACAAATTACAACGTTAAGCGTCCCTTATGTGACGTCATTTTAGTGTTTACTGAGTGACTGACGGACAACACACTACTGTACAGTGGTGCGAGTGGTTAAAACAGGTGACTCCCCCCAAGCGGCCTTTGGCCCCCTTTCAGGCAAATCACCATTACATACTCTCACACACAGAGAAATATATATATATATA
>NW_013666441.1:440395-441527 GCF_000517525.1 Limulus polyphemus
TGCCAGTTTTTATTCCACGGCCAAAGGTCGGATACTTTTCTCACAGGCCTCGTATATTTACCAATATTACACATACACACATATATATATTTATTTACGTAAGAAGCTTGTTAATGTTTTTAATGTTATTCATGGGATAACGGTAGGTTTATGGACTTACAACGCTCAATTCCGGGGTTAGATTCCCTGAAGGTGAACATATAGATAGCCCAATGTGGCTTTCTTCTACAAACAAACAAAATGATAGTCATGTATGGTATACAAACACTTTAACGAAACTTCGATTTTAAACCACAACCATGTCATTTGATACTCAGATACAAACTCAGGACTACTCGTACTTGCGAGGTTCAAAGATCCCAACTTATTCCACACCCTGAACATCGCATCTTCCCAGTGATACTTTTGGAAAAACCAAAAACTAGAAACCAAACTAGTCATGTGGCATACAAACTTGGACTGCAGCACCATTGTTAACAACTAGAAACCCAACTACTCATGTGGCACACAAAATTGAATTGCAATACAACTGTTAACAACTAGAAACCCAACTAGTCATGTGGCACACAAAATTGAATTGCAATACAACTGTTAACAACTAGAAACCCAACTAGTCATGTGGCACACAAACGTGGACTGTAGTACCACTGTTAACAACTAGAAAGCCAACTAGCATGTAACACACAAACGTGGACTGTAGTACCACTGTTAACAACTAGAAACCCAACTAGTCATGTGGTACACAAACATGGACTGTAACATCACAGTAAACTAGTAGAAACTCGGCTAGTCATGTGGCACACAAAATTGGACTGTAATACCACTGTTAACAACTAGAAACCCAACTACTCATGTAGCATACAAACTTGGACTGTAGCACTACTGTTAACAACTAGAAACCCAACTAGTCATGTGGCACACAAACGTAAACTGTAGCACCACTGTTAACAACTAGAAACCCAACTACTCATGTAGCATACAAACTTGGACTGTAGCACTACCGTTAACAAATAGAAACCCAACTAGTCATGTGGCACACAAACGTAAACTGTAGCACCACTGTTAACAACTAGAAACCCAACTACTCATGTAGCATACAAACTTGGACTGTAGCACTACCGTTAACAAATAG
>NW_013666442.1:0-2884 GCF_000517525.1 Limulus polyphemus
GTCCAGTAAAATTAAGAGACTTTGTTGAATTGTAATTTTGTGTTTGTAATTCTGTACATTTAATTAAGTTATTGTTTATTGTTTAATGTAAGTGGCTATTGTTCGGGACGAACAATACTAAGGAGGGGCAGTGTTGCGTCAGCGACGTCATGTGACTAGTATCACGCCACGTCCTTCTCTCGAACCTTCGTGAATAGTCGGGAGACTACTAGATTGGGGGTAGGCTGGTATATATAAGATGGTCACAACGTGACGAGGTAATGAGTAATTGAACTGCAGTCAGAGAGTATTGTTGAAGTTGAGCACGTGAGACGTTCGTTGTTATAGCGTTTGTTATAGCGCGACTGTTGAAATTAAGTGTATCGGTAAAGTTGCATTCGGAAAGAATAAACCAGTTTTTTTTAAGAAAGGACTTGTGTCGCTAAAGTTTCGTTGGAACAAATTTTACGGAAAATTAATTAACGAACGAACGGAGACGTAACATTATCTGACATGTTACATGTAACTTGTAATATAGATTATCTGACATGTTACATGTAACTTGTAATATAGATTATCTGACATGTTGCATGTAACTTGTAATATAGATTATCTGACATGTTGCATGTAACTTGTAACTTGCTATATAGATTATCTGACATGTTACTTTTAGCTTGTTATATAGATTATCTGGCATATTACATGTAACGTTTTATACAGATTACATGTTACAATATTCTAATAACGGATTGATGTAAGCTTTGTAAATTGTCATTTTTACAACTTTTTGAATACTCTCAATTTTCTTTAGGTAGCTGACATTTTGATTAACAGTTTCGAAGTGGTTAGTCCATGTTTGTCGTTTGTTGAATGTTATATCTAGAAATTGGACAGGCTTTGTAAACATGATTTGCGGATCGTGTAAGTTTAATTTAACTTTATACAGTTTCTTCGCTTTTCTTTTAATGAATCTTTGAAATATAATTGCTTGTGTTTTCTTAAAGTTAAGAGCTACTGTCACTTATCACACCACGAAGTGACGTGTTAAGCAAAGTTTGTACTTTATAAGTAATTAAAGGAAGTACACTGTTATGTTTATTTGTTTGTTTTGAATTTCGTGCAAAGCTACACGAGGGCTATCTGCGCTAGCCGTCCCTAATTTAGCAGTATAAGACTAGAGGGAAGGCAGCTATTCATCACCACCCACCGCCAACTCTTGGGCTACTCTTTTACCAACGAATAGTGGGACTGACCATCACATTATAACACCCCCAAGGCTGAAAGGGCGAGTATGTTTGGTGTGAAGGGAATTCGAACCCGTGACCTGCAGATTGCGAGTCGAGCGCCCTAACCACCTGGCCATGCCGGGCCTCACTGCTATGTAAAACTTAAAACTTGTTTATTGTCCGATATACAGAGTATAATATTTAAGGTTACAACGTTTCGCCAACTTAACTTGTCATCAGGTACAACAAGTACAAGGAAGTGAGCCGCTGATTATTATATCTGAAAATGTTGCTTCTTCGCTTTATCCCACTGGCTCCCGTCCTGGTATGTTATATGGCCTTCCAAAAATTCATAAAACAGGTTCCCCCCTCCGACCCATTCTTTCCACAATAGGCACAAACTGGTTACAAACTTGCTAAATTCCTTGTACCTATACTTCAGCCACTCATTACTAATGAATATACTATTCCGAATTCCTTCCACTTTGAACGTGAACTAAGTCCACTACCCCCCTCAGATAATTTCTTCATGGCGAGCTTTGATGTTACCTCCCTCTTTACAAATATTCCCTTAAATGAAACTATTAACATATGCATATCTGAGCTTTCGCGTAATAACATTCCTCTAAATGGCTTTTCTGAAAATCAAATTAAGACCATCCCATTTTTCACAGGCACGGTATACACGCAGAGTATCATTTCCATATCGTCGAATCAGAACATTAGCAATCGATGTGTTCGAAGGAAAACGAAGTTTGATTATAAACAAGATTACGACACTTATGATATACAACATTGTTTATTAACAAAAAAGGGGACATGGATAAACGTTTCGGAATTCTATCAAATTCTATAGTTTGAATATTTTACATTATTAAAATTTTCGTAATTTTAAAGATATGACAAAGCTGCTTTGAAGTATCTTCTGAAAAACAAACAGTTGATCAGTTAAATACATTAACATTTTGCTAGTTTAAACGTCGTAAATGAGCAAATAATAATAATAATGAGCAAAAAATAAAAGCTTTGTAGGCTTTAAAAATGTATAAAATGTTATTACACAACACATTCAACCAGTAAGGCTCACAACTCAAGTAAAACAACTACACATTATTCATTCTGTAAAGAACCTCCTACATTTTTACTACTCTAGGTTAAAATGACTAAATATTTACAACTTACTACAAATTTATAACTCTTCTCTAAAGTGACTCAACACTGACCTAACAAGATATTTACAACTCTGTTAGGAATTTACAAGACAGTTATGTCTATGCAATTAACCGACTCTACACTAAACCTCCTCCAATCTGACTATTGTACACTAAATTAGCTTGATATTTACAATTCTACAATGAACTGAACTCTCATAACATCTCTGGACTAAATTGACTTGACACTTAAAGCTCTATAATGACCTTTGTTTCAGTCGAAGTTCTTGATCCAACAATTTCTTTTGACAAGTCCTGTAAGTTGAAGAATTTTGTAGATTTTGATTGGATAATTTAAAATGGAGGAACTTAGGAATGACGTGTCGGAGCTTGCATTCAGTAAGGAAGCAAATATCGAGATTAACTTTCTTAATTTTAAAGTCAGTGAGTTGTCTCTTCTGACGGTGAAAAAGTTTAACGTCGATACAACCAATCTTCGGAACGCCGTTGTTAAATTAGATTACACCC
>NW_013666442.1:3884-10834 GCF_000517525.1 Limulus polyphemus
AAATAAGAGAGATTACAACAGTTGTTGGAGGAGAAACAAAAGAAACAAGAAGAACGAGAGAAGAAACAAAAGAGAGATTACAGCAGTTGTTGGAGGAAAAAGAAACAAGAAGAACGAGAAAATAAACAAAAAGAGAGACTACAGCAGTGATTGGAGGAGAAAAAAAGAAACAAGAAGAGAGGCTACAGCAGTGGTTGGAGGAGAAAGAAAATGAACAAGAAGAACGAGAAAATAAACAAGACGAGAGACTACAGCAGTGATTGGAGGAGAAAAAAGAAACAAGAAGAGAGGCTACAGCAGTGGTTGGAGGAGAAAGAAAATGAACAAGAAGAGAGACTACAGCAGTGGCAAGAAAACCAGCACGAGTGGCAACTGGAACAAGAAAAAAAACAAGAAGTACAAATGGAAAAGATTAGTAAATTTCAAAGTGAATTAAATACATTAAAGGATGAGTTACTGTTCTTTACACAAGGAAGATATATTAGCCATGGACCTTGTCAGCCCCAGACAATAGGAAGCCCTTCCAGATCCCGCAGCTAAACCCTAATGCAGACATCTTCAGTCCTGCCAAAAGTCACATTTCAGACAAGAGTGTTTGCAATAGTGGTGATGTAGTACGAAGGAAGCCAAGGGAATTCAATGGGAAGGCACCGTGGGAAGCATATATCGCACAATTTGAGCTCTTGGCAGAAATGAATGGATGAACAGAGGAGCAGAAAGCAATGTACCCAGCAACGAGCTTGAAGGGACAACCACTGGAAATACTTGGATAGTTGTCAGCAGATGACAGGCACAACTATAGAGCACTGGTAGCGGCTCTAGAACTCAAGTATGGAACCCAAAATCAGTCTGAAGTTTACAGCGCTAGATTTAGGACTAGAGTCCATGCTAAAGGGGAGTGTCTGCAAGAGCTGGCACAGAATTTGGAAAGTATGACACACAAGGCCTATCCAACTGCACCACCCGATGTCCTCAAGTTGTTGCTGAGGGATCAGTTTGTAGATGCCTTGGACAGTCCACTACTGAAGATACAAGTAAATCAAGCACAACACTCTACTATACAAGATGCAATGGCCAGAGCTCTTGAATTCGAATCCTACTTTAAGTCCAGTACAGAGGTACCAAGGCTGGAACAGTCATCAGGATTCAAGGCCAGAAAAGGGCAGCTTTCAGAGAAGTTTGAGGGACTTTGCTGGCACTATAACAAACCAGGGCATAAGAGAGCTCAATGCCAGCAACATTAAACATTTGTTTCTGTTAATGATTTTTTAAGTTTTTGATTTTTAAGATTTGAATAAAAACTAGTTATACATTCACATATTGTACTAACATTTCTGATGTTGAGAGTTGTTTTACGTGTAAATTAAATCTGAGTTAAAACAAAGCAGCATATTCTCATTAAAGAAATGCATTGCTAAATTTCTTTTATTTGATCTAAGAATTAAAACATGTTTGAA
Source organism: Limulus polyphemus (assembly GCF_000517525.1). Lineage (NCBI taxonomy): Eukaryota > Metazoa > Arthropoda > Merostomata > Xiphosura > Limulidae > Limulus > Limulus polyphemus. The sequence continues at coordinate 5,342 of NW_013666442.1, forward strand.
GTTTTAAAATGGGAAAAAAGTATTATAACATTCAACATACCTGTTATATATTCTTTACATATATACAACTGAAAAGTATAGGTTGTACTGCAAATTAATAATCACGTAGATATGCGATATGTCTGTGGACTCACGACGCTAAACATGAGGTTTCGATACCAGTGGTGGGCAAAGCACAGATAGCCCAATGTGTAGCTTTGTGCTTAATTACAAACACACAATTAAACAATCGACAGTTTTAAATGAAAATATGTTTATATGAAGAACTTAGAGGAAAAACGAAGGCGCTTGGATTAATTTTAAAACTATGATATGCTCAATACTTCATTCGTTACTATTGTCCAAGTTTCAGTAAAATATTCGAAGCCGTTTTTCATGTAATGGCTTTTCAAAAACGTAATCATTAATAATAAGGCTGGAGACACTATTATAAATGTACACATTGTTTACTCTAATAAAATGAAGCATTTACAACTAATATAAAACAGAACATTTCCAAATAGTATAACAGTGCTTAAATGGCTTCTACATTTCTCCAATGCTTGAATAGCTTCGAAGATCTTATGTTAGTAACGAAGAAAAACTTATAAAATTTTAGAGGGTGGAAATCTCAACTTAAAAATAGCCCTAAAACCTTTGCAGGAGTTTGTTTAGCAGCTGTGCATAGATTTTGGTGCAGTATACCTAGCCATTTTTATTGTAGGCTTTGGTACTTGAATGGCTTTGAAGAGAAACTTGGCTAGTAGCGATGAATGAAACTGTTAAAAATCTCCTTCTCTTTCAAAAACCAACATAAGAATAGTTCTATGACCTATGCAGGAGTTTTTTAGTTGGTTTGCTCGGGGTTGAATAGAATATTCATAGTCGATTTTCCTGTAGGCTTGGGAAACAAGAATAATTTTAATAATAAAAATAATATGAAGAACAAATGATAATCTGAAAATAAACTTTTTGCTGTTATCAATATTTTAGCAGCCTTAGCCATTGACATAGTCTGCTTTTTAAAATAGATTTTGCCCACATGTTCTATTAGAATTTTTGTGAAATTCTTGGGCGAACTCTATTATTAACCATTATCGTGGTTCATGATTGTAAACCCAGTTCATTGATACCTAAATGTATTAATTTGTTTTTCAGTAATGTGTAATTGTGAAATAAAGCATATTTACCAAAGTTATGAAAACAGCTACAAGCTTTCAATACTAGTATAAAGTAATATATCAAAAATTTATTCAAAAATAACTTGAAGCTTTCCAAACAGTGTTCTAAAATATAAATAAAAGAACTAATACATTCTGGTACATGGAGCTATGATTTAAAATGTAATGACACACTGGGATGTACATAACCATGCACTATAACGCAGCATGGGTCCTATAATGAACAGTTATATCATCATAAGTAAAACCAGACATGAGATCAGTTGGAAAGGTTTGGATACAAAAGTCTGATCATCTTTATTTTGTCTTCTTTTTTTCTTTTTTTTTGGTATGTGAAGGCTGAATATACGAAGTTCAAACAATTGCACCTTTACAAGTTTCCATGAAATGTCAAATTCAAAATATAGAAATGATTAGATTAATGATTACAGGGACAAGTTAATGTTAATATTTTGTGTTGGGTGATCATTGAAAATGGAAAGGCTCTCTTTAATGAAGACTTTATAATCTGTTTTTCAAGAGTCAAGAAATTTATAGTTTTAAAGAAGGATGGGGGGGGGGGCTCACTTTGAAACAACATACAATATTCAAGAGGATCAGTTAGCTGCTATCTGCATTTAACTTAAATTGCTATAGTTTGTGTATGCATGTATAGGTGACATTTAATTTTACGAATATAGGTAGCTCTACAGCTACAAGTGTATTCGCATATGAACCACGAGTGCATACAGATGGGTAAAGTCTATTTGGTTTTAAATAAGTTTTGAATTCTAAATATTGACTTAAGTACTAAACATAGCTTGATTTGCAGGTCTCTTTTGTCAATAATATAATCATTTCCAGTATCTTTCTTTGTTTTATATTTCTTATTTCACTCAGTCTTGTAATTAAAGATACAGAGGTTTATGCTTATATTTTATCCTTTCTTTATAATGTTTCTTTTAACAATACTATTAAACATGTGAATGCCGCATACTTTATTGTATACTATGTTATATTATTACCGTTTATATCTTTCTTCTTTCTAAATGTTTGGTTGTATCAAACACTTCTCGCTGAATAGTTGATGTTGCTTTTTGTAGTTAAAATGTTGTGAATTAACTTTTGAAGATCTTAACGCTGATGATGGAACTTGAAATAATTACGAAAAATCTGTACCTAAATACATTTTTTATATTATTGTGTTTTTAGTGTTTATCATATGGTCGTTTATTATACTTTTAGTTTAGCTTAATTTTTCTTTTCTTCTGACATTTTTTATTTTATTTGAGGACTTCTGATTTAAAGAACTGTTTGTGGTTATTTTGTCTGATATATTATTGTAATTGTTTGCATGTAACTGCAGGTTATTAATTGCTTTTGCAAACATCACTTCCACTTCTCTAACTCTGCAATTATGAGAGCGATTTTTTTATAATGACTTAATTTAAGCAGGAATTGAGATCCTTTTAACAATTAAAAGAGGTCAACTTTCGCAGGTAAATGCGACATGTCCTTGCCACGCAATTCCAACATGGCCAATTTTGAACCCAGAAAAATCGAAAATTGCTTATATCATTATATGGGACCTGTAAGAAGGTATCTTTGTACCAAATTCCATGTAAGTTGGTTGACATACACATGAATAGTTCAAGAAAATCCCACCTTGTACTTTCCTCACTGTAAAATTGAGCATAAGTCAAAAATTCCAAAATTGTTAATATATCTATTTGAAAACTACAAAGAGTATATTTGTACCAAATTTCATGTAAATTGGTCAAAACAAGGATAAGTAATTGACCAAACCCCTAAAATTATGGGTTTATTTAGCCTTTTGACCCCTTTTATAATTATTAAAAATCAGAAAGTCCACTATTTTTTGTTTGTCAATGTGTAGAACCTGTAGAACAGTACCTTTATTCCAAATTTCAGTTGAATTGGTCAAAATATGGCCGAGTAATTGACCCAAACCGTCCAAATTTTGCATTTTTGTGAGCTCTACGCCCCCCCCCCCTTTCCTAAAAAGATTCAAAATGAGCAAATCTAATTTTTGTATGTCAGTGTGTTGGACGCATGAAAATATATATTTGTGACAATTTTCTTTTTGGTTGCTGTAAGTATGACCGTACAGGAGCCCAAAATATACATTTTTGAGTTGTTAGAGCTTTCATCCCATAAAATCCTTTAAAAAGGTCTAAATAAAAAAAAAATCGAAAAAGGCGTTTTGACATATTCGACCAAAATATACCCCTACCAAGTTTCAAGTCAATCCGCCAAGAAATGAAGGAATGGTAGTCGATTGAAGAATGTTTGGAAGAAAGAGAAAGAAAAATGAAGAAACAATAGAAAAACAGTATGTTTCTTTGCGGAGACATAATATATGCCTGTAACTTATCCTCCCAAAAGCATAACCAATGAACACTTACATACCATATTTTATGAGAAAAAAACAATGAACCTCAAATTATCAACTTTGCATACTGTTTGCAACCACTGAAGTTGACATACTGCATTATGTGTTTTTACCTGTCACAACATTCAGTGTAAGGAACTGACCGAAAAATTGAATGAAATCACTCATTTTCTCTGTAAAATACATAGGCAACTCCCAGTTATTGGATTAATTGTAATACGGTAATATTTTTGAGTGACTCTACTGTTATTATGGATCCTGTAACTGAAAAAAGTAATGGACCCACAAGCAATTTAATGTGTAAGTAGGTTAGAAATTTGTTTAAAAAGATGATGGGATCCTCATTCTTAATATTAAAGATAAGGGAAAAAAGAACTAATGCAATTTCATCAGTCTTGCACTGAATAATCTTTCTAAATATGGATTTTATTTCTCGAAACACGACTTGAAATTACCATCAGTTGGGTTTCTAATTTCTCGTGAATAACACATATCATATTATTCAATAAATGATATATGAAAATATTATCTTTTAGGACTTTTTTCATTTTTATTAAATCTGTATAAATGATGGCCTTTACATCATATTTTGTTAACATCAAAAGAATTTTTCATGCAGTGCTCATATTCAGCTGGTGCTGCTTTATCACCTCACATGGTAGCCCTTCCAAAAATTTCTCCATGAGGATATCCTTGCGATCTGTCGAGGTAATCAAAGAACAAACCTTACCGTACAGATTATATGCGCAAGCAGTCAAGCTTTCTAAGCCTTAAATTCAGCCCAATGGAATGTTCTGTGTAACCACCAGCGTGTATGGCACAAGTTGGTTATGACTGTGTTACAGTCTCATGGTTGCTTCTGATTCAAATGCTGGATTGTTCAAATTCAAGACCAGGTATTGAACAGACTGTTCTAAAGTCCAGCCATTTTCAACAATGCCTTCTATCTCACTTCATCCTTGTTAAGTTGGTATGGGAGTCCTATAGAGACCCAAAGTGGTCTCAAATTCTGAAATGCCAAACTACCACAAAGGTCTTTAGTTCATGCTTCCTTCCCACCGAGTGAAACACTCTAGGAGAGAACTTGGTTGGCACGAGATGTGGAAGTTGACGACATAGAGCCCATTGGCAACAGTTGGAGAAATATTAGTAGTGATAGTATTAATTTTAACACTAAAAAGTGTGACGCTCAAGACACAGCCCTGAGGGACTCCAAGTTCCTGTAGAAAGGAATGGGAAAGAGTTGCACCCACATGGACTTGGAATCGCCTGTTCAGTAAAAGGTTTTGAATAAAAATGGGTAAATGGCCACGTAACCCATAGGAGTGGAGGTCCTGCAAAATGGCGTACCTTCACGTAGTGTCATAAGCCTTCTCGAGATCGAAGAACACAGAAACAACGTGTTCTCTCTTGAGGAGGGCTTTTCTAGTTGACGTTTCAAGTCCAATCGGATGGTCCACAGTGGAGTGCTGTCAACAGAGCCCACACTGGGTAGGCGAGAGGAGCATGTTCGATTTAAGGAACCAAACAAGACAAGCATTAACCATCCTCTCTAAAACCTTACAAAGACAACTAGTCAAAGCAATGGGATGATAATTAGTAGGAATCTTTGGATCCCTTCCAGGTTTAGAGAAGGAGGCAATAGCCTCGCGCCAAGCATCAGGAAAAACATGCTCCTGCCAGATCTGGTTAAAAATAACCAGAAGAAAAGCAAGAGAGGTAGGAGAGAGATGGCGCACCATCTCATAATGAACCTCATCAGGTCCAACTGATGTACTACCAGACCAATGAAGAGCAAGTTTGAGTTCCAACAGTGTAAAGGGCGATTATAGTCAGAGAGACGATCGGCCCAAAAGGAAAGAGGCGATTGCTCTGCCCGAGACTTTATGGCCAAGAAGGCAGGGGAAGAAACAGAAGTGCTAGAAGCACGAGAAAAGATGT
>NW_013666442.1:11788-19810 GCF_000517525.1 Limulus polyphemus
AAAAGATGTGGCCGAGAGCATCAGCAATGCTCTGGACATCAGCAACTTCCTGGCCATTGGAGAGTAAGACGGAAAAGGGATGGTAAGCAAACCTCCTAGTGACTTTCCGAATCTTGTCCCATACAGTTTTGGAACTGGTGGTAGAAGAGATGCTAGTAGTGAACTTAAACCAAGACTCCTTTTGGCTTTGATGTCGAACCTGCCAATCATGGGCACGGGCCTGCTGATAAACAATGCAGTTAGAAAGAGATGGATACTGTCAGAAGGTATCCCAGGCTCGGATTTGAGCCTTCTGTGCCTCCTGGCAGGCAGGACTCCACCATGGACGAGGATACCGTGGAAAACGTGTCGAGGTCTTAGGAATAAAATGAGCAGCTACCTGGACGATAAAGTCAGTCACTACAACCACACAGTCGCCTATTGATGGCAGACAGACAAAGGCAGGATCAAGTTCGGAGAGAGAGGTGAAAGATGGCCAGTCAGCCTGATCCAACTACTACTGTGGCACTCGGGTCGGGTGGCATTGACCATGGCCAATCTCCCTCATAATGATAGGAAAATGATCACTGCCCCGTGGGTCACTGTCGACCATCCAAGAAAAGTGAAGCAAATCGAGTGATCAATGGCAGTAAAAGACTGACTAGGTGCATGAAAATAAGTATATGTTCCAGTATTGAAGAGAGAAAGGTTGTGATCTGAGAGCATATGCTCTACAGAACGACCCCTCCCATCAATATCAGCACCACCCCAGAGGGGGTTATGTCCATTAAAGTCTCCCATAAGTAAAAAGGGAGATGACAACTGGTCAACGAGAGCATCAAGGTCCAATTGATCATAAGTCTCTCCAGGAAACAGGTAGAGAGAGCAAATAGTGATGGTACGACCCAAGGTAACATGGATGGCTACAGCCTCCAAAGGTGTATCGAGGGACACAGATAAGGAGGGCACATGCTGATCGACCAGCAAAGCTACCCCTCCATGCACCCATCCATCACCCAACTTGTCATTCTGGTACAAAGAAAAGTGCCAAAAGGTGACTGTATCGGCAGGTTTCAGAAATGTTTCCTGTAAGGAGAGACACACGGGATGATAGGGGTCGATCAAGGCCTTAATGCCATTGAGATTAGAACGAAAACCTCGACAGTTCCACTGTATCAAAGTGAACATTTTTATGTAAGTGGAGGAGAACAGGGTGGTGAACCCTTCGGTTTATGATCACACCATTTTTCCTTACTAGATGAAGTTCGATCGACCTCCATGGATCCTGCCCTTGATAGAATGGGCATATCTTTGTCATCAGAGTGAGAATCCAATGACTGATGACGTGATCGAATGATCGTCCTGCATTTAGGGGCCAAAGAAGGACCCGAGATTGGAGTAGACATAGACCAGTCAACTCTATTATCCATGGAGGGCAGAAGACCCCTCACATGGCGTGAAAAAGACTCAGATGGAGGCATGGAAAGGTCTGTCTGCACCCCCACTGTAGCAATGGAGAGTAGTGCAGTGACATATGTCCGAGATGGAGTAGGGAACAATAGCTTTCGAGCCTCAGGGTAAGAAATGTTATTAACAGTCTTCAAACGCTGTACCTTTTTCTCCTCCACCCACTTAGGGCAAGACCTAAAGTAAGAGAGGTGGGAACCACTACAATTAGCGCAGTGGGGGTCAAATTCGCACTCGCAAGCGTCATGGCCCTTGCCACCACAATGAGCACACATCACAGAACCACGACAAGATGTCTTGGAATGACCGAACCACTGGCACTGAAAACATGGGAGAGTGTTAGGAATATACAGCCGTACCTTACAGTTCAAATAACCTGCCTTAACAGCGGCAGGTGGACGTGGTGATGAAAACATCAAAATGAGGAAAAAGGTCGGCACCATAATTCCATCTTGACGAGTGGAGATCCTTCGAACTGCTGAAACTCCTTGGCTGGAGAAACCAGCAAGGTTCTCTGACTCGGAGATGTTCTTCAAGTCCCTCTCGACAATAACTCCTCGTGAGAAATTCAAAGAAGCGTGGGAAGTAACCTCAATGGGTATATCCACAATGGTCTTTGAATTCAGGAGGAGTTCATTGTGTTTTGGTGTTGATGTTGCCACCAAGATATCCCCTGAATGTAGCTCCTCGACTGACTTTGGAGAGCCAGCAAGCCTTTCTAATACCTTCTGAATAAAAAAAGGGAGATATTTGCCCTAAAGATTTATTGGACAGTGAATGCAGGATCAGGAAGCAATGTATAGGTCCACATTTTGGTGGAGACTTCTGTTCAGAGTCTTCTAGGCGTGGTCATTTACCGATTAGCAGAGTTTTACATTTTTTTATTTGGATTTGGGGGATCCATAATAAAAGAGAAATATTCAGTGCCCACAAATATGATGTGCAGTCATAGTACGGTACAGCTTACCGATATTAATTTTGATAATGTGAGACCCTTAAGTTTATTATCTCCGAAAGCGCGATATTTTGCGTCCCCCAATTTTTCTGTGGGACAGCGAGATAGGCAGCTTAAAACGGGACTGTCCTACCGAAATCGGGACGTCTGGTCACATTATTCAGAACGTCTATTATTTCAAAAATGTATACTACCATTTATATTATAAATAATGGCAGACTTCAATTATTCTTAAATTTTAACTAAATTATATTTAAGAGTTAATTTATGATATTTATCTTTAACAACGTTTATTATATTATTTAATTGGCACTACTAGTAAGCTTAATAATAAATCCAAAATATAAATACATTATTATAAATAAATATCACACACAAATCATAATCATGACACTTGATGATTATTAATAGCTGAAAATCGGTTTTAGTAATAATTATTCAAAATATTTATGAATATATTTCAATTGTTATTTATGACTTAATTTATTTTAAATTATTATATTAGCTCTTTACTATGTTATCCTTGACGTCATAATGATTGGATAAATGCCAATGTGTGTGAGAAGGAAGAATGGCGTATGGTTGTGGTTTAATATTATATGTTTTATAAGTTATAATAAACTATTCAGAATTGTTTGTTGTCGTGAGGTTAGTGACTGGAGTATCTGAATATCATCCAGAGTTGTGCTGGATAGCTGTATAAATTTTAATTTTCTTTTTTTTTATGAGTTTAGAAATAAAATATGAGTGTCGACGCTTATGGACCTAGCTCTCAAACTTTGACTTTCCTTGACACCGAAGAAGTAACAGAACTTCTTGGCGCTGATACACAGGGCTCAGAATTTGATTTTACTGACTTTACTCTTCCTTCGCAAACTCAGACTTCTCAATTAGAGCATCCTCAAAACCATATAAGAAGTCAGGTAACTATATTGATATTGTATTTCTAAATCTCGTTTTGTTTCTTAAAGTAAAATGATTGTCCTTCGGGAAAGTTTGGCGTTTCTTACGAATTACCTAAGCCTGACGTTGTAACATTATTGTCATCATTGATATCAACAATAACAAAGTTTTTTATAATTATAATAGTAACAGTAGAAAAGCAAAGTGTACATGTCTAAATTTTTTAATCCTATATTTATACTTTTGTTATTAAGAGTGCGCTGAAGCCTACTAGCTTGGGTTACAATTATATTTGTTATAACTTGTAAGTCATATATACATGCATACTTAAACTGTTACTAAATAATATTCATGATTATGAAATTATGTACTGCTAGGCATCTAGTATTTTGAGGATCATTCCTGACAGCTTGTAGCAAATACACATGTTGATCAATACTAAACAAGAATGAGGATCAATATTTATTTTCTATAGCAGAAGTTTGCAGATTGTTTCATTGAACTTGAGGACAAACCAGTCTTGTAATTTACTATTACTCATTTTCTAACTTCTAAACAGTGAACAAATTTAATGGTTGTTCAATACAACCAAGAATTCTGTCAGACAACCAAATGCTGTAAAATTTAGTGACTAAGGTTGTCCTTTGAACAACCAATTTATTTCAGATTTCAAAGCTACACATGCTACATTATGCAAGCATTTCAACAGTGTGAGAATATTGTTAACAAAGTGATAATTCATGTGTTATTTTCATGTTTCTATTGAACATGTCTGCTGTCTCGGTTCAACTTCTGAACATACCCACACCGTTTGTTTTATACTCCTGAGGCATGTGCTGCACAGCACGAGTACAGACTGGCAAAGAAACTTCCAGAATAACACTACCTCTAGCTGTAAACACTGTACTAGGCTTAATTCACAGCCTGTCTTCCAAGGCACCTGTAATAGTGCATGGAAATCCCCTAGAAATGTGCACACCAGAAAAGAAATCTCCACATTAGTAACATCTCTATTCAAAATGTCACATGATGTATGTGATAGTTTAACTAATCTAAACTAAAGTTGTGTTTTTTTTGGCATAAAATAATTGCTAATGTGGCAGATATGTACATTTAACGGTATTGACTAACGAAAGCCTTGCATTAGTCCCTGCCTTATAAGAATATTGTGATAGGAGTATATGCAACATGCATGAAAATATAAAGGAGCAAAAAAACAATTTCTTGCAGTCTTTTCAGATGTAAACAAAGCCTTGTTCACTATGTATGGAAGGCATAATGTATCTATGTTGATGTATCACTTACAATAGTAGGGAAGTAAATTTTCTGAACACTTGTACACAACTTTCAGCAAGTTACTGCATTATTTTCACTGTAGCATTTTTGGTGGGTTCTGGTAGTGATTCTGCTACTGTATCTCACTGTATCTGAGCTAGCTTGGTTATGGTAATTATTCAAATTGTCAAAATATAACATTTGTATCAATGTTTTCTTTTTCAAGGAATGTTTATGAGCATTTTACAGTATTTCAAAGGTGTAGGCCCAAGTTATTTGAGACGTGAGTGAATACACAATGATGTCACAGTGTTCATCTTAATAAATGTACTTGATGTTGATCAGACATTTTATATAGCCTTTTAATCATGGTTTGTTTGTTTTTTCTGTGTGTGTGCATGTATACTGACATTAATGTGAATTATTGTTTTTTACTTATGGAAGGACAATCTTTTTTTATGCAGGACAATTAAGTCAGGTTAATTGTTGCCCTTTGGCCAACCATTCAAAATGTCTTAAGTTTGTTCACTGCTAAATCAAGTGAGAGGTGATTTTAGCTCAACAATATTCAAATTTTTGGGCTGCCAGGTATCTAACCACTGTGTTAAAGTATGAGTAAATATGTAGTTCCTGAATATATCATAAAACATTTTTCCAACAGAAACTAAAATTTTAACTATCAACACACAGCACAGCATGGTCTTATCATGGTAACTATGGGACATAAACAAAGCAAGGAATATTTTGTTTGGAGTGTCTATCAATCAGAGCTATTTCAACAATATTCTGGACTCGCTACATGGTATTTAATAGTGTACTCTTTTCAGTTTATACATGTGATGTAAAACTAAGAAAATTATCTTACCTACTTAGAAATATACATATTAGTATACACCTCCTCTTTTATTTTTATGAAAAATCAAAACCATTTCATAACACAGCTCTTTACTGTGCTACCTGAAATTCAATATTGATACATAAAATATTGTAGGCTTAATGATGTCATGCATTAGGTTATTTTGTTGAAAAACTGTGCAATAGAATATATATATTTTTTTTAGGCCTACTCATACTGCAGCAAAAGTTGTATAAAATTTTAACTTGTCTTGGGCAAGATTTACTTATTCTACAAGGTGTTTAACAGTACAGTAGAACCTTGATTAATGGGCATCTTGAAAAAATGGGCAATGCACTGTTAAGGGCAGACCTTTTCACTTTTGTTTTCTACTATTTGAAACCAAAATAAATCTTGCAATAATGGGAACCTCGATATTCTGGATTAAGGGCAGTGTCTTTAGTCTAGTTCTCTATACGGACACTTGATATAGTGGGTAGTTATTTTTGAATGCCTGTACAGTATACCGCTAAATTCCAAACATCCCAAAAAAAAATCCAGTATTCACATACTTGCAATGTTTATTGGATCAGCTCCGAACCATGTACAGTAATAAATGGTTTCACTGATTCAAATTGCAGTCCTCTTACTCGGTGGAATTATCGTTGTAAACACTGTAGATACGTAAGCTGATAAATTTCACATCATGTTCTTGGAGCAGAGGTCAAGTTGGCTTATTTCTGTGGGCATTCTTTGTTGTTCTCGATAGTATTGTTTTAAGGTGTCATGTAAACAGTCTAATAACACAAGCGATGATTTGTTGTTTCATTTTCAGTAGATTTATATTTCAGTCGTTGACAGTAAAATAAACACAGAAAATAAATATGTAATCTTTAGTAGTTCAAATTCTGAAGAGAAGTACTTTGAAACTTTGTGACCAATAATAAAGGAAAAAGGGCACAGTTAATACACCCCGAGACCTATTGACAATTCTCCATGTCATGACAATGTGTAACTTGCGAATACCCGTGTCCTACATACACCAAACAAAATATGGGGCCTTGAAATTCAGAAATTTAGTGTGGTCAATATGAACCCAGCTTTGTGTGACTCATTTTTTATATTAAAGCACCTTGCTATATAGAGGGCATTTGGATACAGTCGAACGTAAAACTTTAAATGCCAACCTTATTTTCAGCAGCAGTTTGTGAACATTTCTTATTTATTATGACTAAGAATTATTTGGGAGAGGGTTCTAAGCAAGTACTCAATAAATAAATGGCCTAGTTATAATAATGTTGTATACTTAAATATGGTATACATCGTGCAGAAAGCCCACAATTGATTAAAATTTAACTTCTTATTTTTAATTGTTAACATAATAAAAGAATCCATAAGAGGTCTGAATAAGCCAGAGAAAATGAGAGTGGGTAGCAAAGGTGGATGGAACTGTTAGGAAATAAGTGTACTTACCCTTAACTATCAAATGTAGCTGTGATGCAGTGCTAAGGAAAATACTCCCGTACAGATTCTTTGTAACTATAGATCAACTAAATGTTAGTTTTACAAAATTTGAGTAACTTTGTTCACAAAATTATAATTTTTCGGCTATTATGAACCTGAAAACTGAATTGTGGCTTTATAGCTATTGTGAATGGTAACAGCATCATTGGTCACATCGCTGAAATGCCTATACTGATATAGTGAGAACAGTGTCAGTTTACTAACAGATTGAAAGGAATTAAATTATTTTTTGAAATTTACTCAATTATTTTTAGTGTTACTATTACTCTACAAATTAGTGAACCTTTAACCCTATCTTAACAGGTCTTCCTATGGTCAAGGGCATGTCACCACGTTTTTAGAATTGTAGACGTTCAAAGTTTTATTGAACTACTATTTTATGAATGTATGTCAATAAGTTTGGTATCAGATTGTAGGATTATACATTAGTTAATTTAAAAGTAAATAAGAAAAAAATTCTTAAATATTGATTTTTTTGTGTCACATGGTATGTTGAATGCAGCTTTGGTTCAGATTAGATGTTTGTGATGTCAAAATACAAAGTCTATAGTTTATTGCAAACTAGCCAATCCTAGTCGAAGGTGTCAATTTCAGTACCATGTTATTCCAATTGCTGTATCTCCCATTTGACAGATCATAGGATGATAAGGAAAGCACGTGACGAAACGTTGTTCTCTGGATTTTACAATATGAATGTGGGTGATGCTTATTATAGTAACTGCCATTTTATATAGAGGTTGTATTTAGTACTGGCCAATAGTACTTTTCTATAAGCGTCAGAAAAGTTTGCTTCTGGAAAAAACTGCATGGGATATACGTGACTTTTTTTTTCGTATATAGTAGCTTAAGTCATGCTGCATAATATATATCTGTTTATATTAATCATTATATTGAAAAATTAACTCAAAATAGGTATATTTTTTAGGAAAGAAGTTGATCCACAATTGTTAGGGTTAAGAGTTACTGAGTGGCAAGTGCAAAGTCTTTACATGAATTAGACTTAGGACTTTGAACTGAAAGAGTTTGTGATTTTTTTATATTCTTTTGTAATTTAAATTTGTAGTTTTAAGCTCAATAATGTAGC
>NW_013666442.1:20810-24267 GCF_000517525.1 Limulus polyphemus
ATTTCTTATAAATACCATTTCCTCGTGTAATTTTCCAAGATTTTAAAGATCATAATGCAAAAAAACTAAATTTATCAAAAGTAACAGGCTTTATGTTTCTTAAACTATGTACATTTATGAAAGTACTTGAGAAGTTTCAAAACTTTTAACCAATAATTTTGTTTTTGGAATGACATATAGCAAGACTTGCATTTGCTACTAAGAAAGTTAGTAGCCAGTAGTAATTGCGTTAAAAGAGTAGTGGGTTTCCTTAGGCTTCCAGGGTCTTTTCCTCCCATTCATTTAGTTGATGCTCCTTCTCCTCAGTTTGAGCATGACCAGGGTGGCGATGATTTTGACTTGCTGTTTCTCCCATCAGGGTTTGCTTTAGGTATTGCTTTATTAGTGCAGGGAAATCCCCACCCTTCTAACCTCTTTCTTGACATGTTTTCAAAAGTATGTTTTTCTCTTTCTTCAGCATTTTTCATTTCCTTCCATGCTTTACTACATGAAACCCATACCTAAATTTATTTTGTATTCCTTTCTTCTGATATTATTTCTTGAACAACTGAACACCTGTTCTCACATGCCTTGTCCTCCTCACCTACTAGACTCCTGTCTTGGCTTATAGCTATTCTTTCATTGAATTCACTAATTATCAATCTTTGAAATCGATTTTATCTGCTTGGACTCCTTATTTTCTACGTCACTTTCTAGTGCCCAATTTTCATGCCTCTCTTTTTTACCACCCTGCTATGTTACCTCTCCTCCCTTCTTCTTATTTCTGAGGCACTTCATTGTGCTCCTGAAAAGTTTTCTAAAGAGGTTTATTCTCTTCTTTTCATCACTACTACTGCTGCTCTATCCCTCCATACTTGATTTCTCTGCTGTTGGGACTTGTTACTCTCATAAGTAATCTTTGCCTGTGTCACTCTTATCTCCGGAGTCCAGGGCTAAGGCGGTCTGGCATCAATCTTCATTGTCTTCTCAGGTGTCTTGTCTTTCTCAACCTTGCCCTTCTGATTCTATTTCTGTGCCTGCTCAATCCACATCTCCCCTTCCCATCCTCCCACTTGATGAGGTCAGGGTTGTCACTCATCTTATCATTGACCATCCTCTTCGGTCTGGAAGAGTGTTGCCCACCTCTCTTGCTTCACCAACATTTGGTGTCCATTTTTAACTGACAGATGGGTTCTTCAGGTTCTCACCCACAGCCTATCTCTACACTTTTATTCTTCCTCTCTCTCCTTTTCCTGTTTGCTCACATCCAACCCCATTATTTTCGATGTTTTCAAAATGCAGTCTCGGATCTCTTGGCCAAGACTGCTATTGAGAGAATATTTACCCTTATTCCTAGATATTACTCTTGTCTCTTTGTGGTCCCAAAGAAGACCTGGAACTGGCATCCAGTTGCTGACCTGCCATCACTCAACCAGTTTCTAGTTCTGAACAGAAGGTTTCTTTTCTCTATAGTGGTTCTTTTCACCTGGTCTGAGGATGACCAAGATCAATGTATAAGATGCTTTTTGACACATTCCAAGTGCTCTGTCTTCTAAACATTTTCTGTTTTGTCTATCTTAATCAAGTTTTAAGGCATTTGTCTGCCATGTTTACAGATTGGGGCTGAGATTCCATTACTATACGGACTGTTGACTTTTCTTAACCATATGGCTTTGGCTACACTCTCAAAGCAAAGGTAACATTCCTATCATTACATTTTCTTACAAAAATTAAATAGTGGGTGACATTGTTTGAAATTTTACAAAAGCGTTCCTAAAAGTATGTAGTTTCAGAAAGAGTAAACTATTTAATTTTTACTTTTTTAATAAAGGTTTGTTATTTCATTTAGTTATTTGCACTCGCTTATGTTTTCATGTTTCATGTGCATAATCTCTTAGAACCTCATAAATGAATACCAAAAGTTTTTTAATTAAGGTAAATGTTTATTTATTTTTCATTTTCTTTAGTGTATCAGTAACTATCTATTATCATTAACATATAATGCAATGAAATGTTTAATATTAACAAATGGAAGTATGTACATACCTTTGAACTCTTCGTAGAAATCCACTAGAATAGTTGTATTTTTCTATGTGTCTAATTTCATGTCTTTATCTTTTCACTTAGTTTATTTTTTACTTTCCTTTTAAATTCTTCATCTATTATTACATCAACTGTTGCCAACGGGGTTTTATGAAGTTGTTTTGGCAGACTCCCTGCAGATACACTTTCCCGCAACAAGGTGGCACTTATAAATGCCATCTTGTTCATAACTTTTCACAATCCAGCTGACAAGTTAAACTTAAAAAAAATGTAAAACCATTCAAATATGATTTTTAAAGTGCACAAATACATAGTTAACTAACATTTAAAAGTGAGACCTAAGTACAATTTAAATCTCTTAACACGGGGTTGGTCAATTTAACCGAGTCACGTGACCTTTTGTACTTGTTTAAAGTTGATGTAAATTTAATACTTATAACTCTATGTATATTGGGTATATCTTCATGAAATTTGTCAGTCTTTTACATATAAAGTCATATATCTTAATGAAGTATTTTTGATAAAATAAAATATTGTCCATGAATATATTGAGTATTTGTTTTGAATAGTCCATGTACAAAGTAATTTTCATGTTAAAATTAAAAATACTTTTCGTCATTTCAAAAATCTCAAATTTGCTTTGTGTAATCCCTAAAACCTCCTAAATACATTTCAAAGTTTTTTTACTATATCCTTATAGTTTATATGTTATTTTCTCTACCCTTTCTCAAAACGGGATTGGCCAATTCGACCGACCTCGTAACCACCAAAAATAAATTGAAATAAACCTAAATTAACCTTCTTTTCTTTCTAGAATCACTTTAGATTGTAACTTGAAACTACATTCGTTTATCCTAAGTAGCTCTAAGTTTGTAACATTATACATCTATTTATAATTAAATTTTATTGTTTTATTGCCCTTTCTTTGGGAGAAATGTGCCACCATTCTGCAAAATTTTCTTTCAGGTTGTAATATCATAAGCCTTTAAGAACAGATACAAAGTTTGATATACATGTCAAAAGTGTTTAAACATTTTATTTATAAATTTTAAAACATAATTAATACATAATTAACTAAAATATAATAGTAAGACCTAAATACAATTTAAACTGTATCTCTGACTGTAACATATTTAGGTAAGGAACAACTGTGAGTGCTGTAGTCCATAAAGCAGCCAACCATACTATAGTCAATTTCATATAATCTGTGATGACAACTGCATGCCAATTTCAAAATAACTGTTATTAGTTTATATTGTAAAATGACCCCTTTCTAATTACTATACACGTGTTATGTATACATGTACATGTAGGATTTAAAACTCAAACAAATCTGTTGAAGGTGGGCATGGCAGCTGTCTGGGGTTGAAAAAAAGTTATTACTTGTTTCCACAGTATTCATTCAGAGAACTTTGTCATGAACGAGTCAAAAAAT
>NW_013666442.1:24277-29015 GCF_000517525.1 Limulus polyphemus
AAAAAAGTTATTACTTGTTTCCACAGTATTCATTCAGAGAACTTTGTCATGAACGAGTCAAAAAATGATATGTAAGCATCTTATTGTCTAGAAGTACCTATACTCAACTACCATTGTATTATTGAAGATACAGAGAGCCAAAGTAGAGAATTTTCAGAGCTCATTGGTCATGTGACACTGCATCTGAAGTTTTAAGTAGTTTTTACAGATTTATTTTGAAATAAAGGACTTAAAACTTAGATAAAATAAAACTTCAAATCATAATATACATTATAATATTAATTTCATTCACATACATTGATATTAAAGGTGTTTAATAAAATTTTAAATGTAACATAGTGAATTGAGCATTTAAGGGGGCTCCTGTTACAAAATAAATGATATAATTTAAAAAGTAAATTTCAAGTCAAATTTAGTGGTGAAAATAGATTTTAATTATATTTTATTAGAAGTTCTGGTATTTACTCTACTCTGCCATGAATTGTCACTAAATCAGCAATGCAGGACAAAATAAATAGTTGAATGGCACTTTGTAGAAGGTTGTGCCACATAAGGTTAATAAGCCTAACGAATAAAAAATTAATGTTATACTATTCAACAAACTTAACTGATCAGCTAATAAAAATATAATGTAAGACTTGTGTTTAGTTAGTCAAAGTTGCATTTTAATTTTGAATATATTTCCATCACATATGTAACAAAGTACTTGATTAGTTCAATTAGCCATATGTACCCAAAATTATTTCCTTGTTTATCTCCTCAAAGGCTAATAATAATTTTACTGCCCATGAATCTTGTCTAACTAATAAACTTGCCAAACAAATTGTAAATCACTCTTTGAACACACAGCTCAGTGTAATGCATGAGGAGATTTATTTATTTTTCATTATCTAACCTAATGCAGTTTTACTTTATATATTTTAGTTATTTTGCTTATGTTATTTAAATGCTAAAAGTGTTTTCTTTCATACAAAGTTATGGTAATGTCCTTCATAGTTACTTCTAAGTACATATGCAAATTTTAATTACAGATTTTAATGTGCATGCAGGTCTTAACATCTGCTACTGAATGTTGACTGATTCTGTAGTACAGGATTTGTTGGAATTATTATTTTTATTTTTGTAGCTTAACGGCCCAGAAGTTCCTCTTCAGAATGGATTGGCGAGAGATGTTGCTACTGCCACTCAAGGTTTTGGTGAATTGACATTTGAAGAAGACGAAGAAGATCAGTACTATGCAAAAGATTTACCTGATCATGCTTGCAAGTAAGAAGATTCACTTTAGTGACTTCTGGAGCAATAAATAAAAAATATACATGAAAATAAGAAATATAGTACTTACCTTTGGCCTCTTGTTATTTATCTTGCTAATGGTTGCTAATGAAGTTTAAGCCTAATTTTTTCTACTGATGGTACTAGTAGACTAAATTTTTATTAACTTAAATAATGCACCTAAGAACACAGAATGATTACACACAAGATGTCCTATAACTATTATTATTTGAATGGCTTTCTAACTATGGCATAAGAGCCTTAAAATAATTATATAAGCTTCTCAATCTGAACCAGGGCTCATGCTGGCCTCCTAAAACATACATTTTTAGGGGCTTATTGTATAGCTCATTGTAAAATGTACTTTATAGTGAAGGTTATCTGAAAAATCACTGAATTAATTAGCAGATGTTACATAAATTGAAAATTAACTAATGATATCAACATATCTCAGTTTATGTTGTTGTGAACTCTTATTTCATGGAAAAAACACCAGTCAAACCATTTAATTTTTGTCAGATAACTGAAATGATTATTTCATATATATATGAATATCAATTTTTTTTCTAATAAATGGTATAACTGTAACTTTCTTTTCCCCTTTAAAGTAGTGTCCTGTAAAAATCAAAATAAATAATGAAAGAAAATTTATGCATCACTGCCAGTGTAATCTGTTCTTTTGTTCCCTTTTAACCCTATAGCCCCTGGTGCGATTTATAAATTCCTTTCTGCTTATAGTACTGTGTTACATTCAAAATTGAATTAAACAACTTTACTATCAATATATATCATTGAAAGTATCATTATAAGGTTTGTTATAATTTGAATTTTTATGTTATCCAATTATTAATTACTTTGTTTCAAAGGATACCTTTCAAAAAAATATTTCAACTGCAGTTTTATTGTCATGTGATCCATGCACTTTGAAAAATCTCAACTTTAGCAGCATTTTGTTCTTAATCACATGAGTTGGCAATATATAGGCATTTCTACACACTAACTACGTGTGTTTGACCTAATTGACACATGAGATTTAAAGACCTACAACTGTATTCACTGATAAAGAGAAAGAGATTTTCAACCCTTGATGGTTGCCATGCCCACCTTCTATACTTCACCTTGAGATCTACAATGTACATGTACAGGGTTCTCACTAGTGTCCCAGAATCAACTTTTTTGTCAGTGAGATTTTTTAGGTCCCATAGGTATAATTTAATAAACTAAAAAAAAAAAAATGCATTTCACTGTCAATGAAAAACTACTACATGTTTACCTTCTGCAACTCAAAAAGGGCATGTTAATGTTCAATGAAAAACTTTATTTACAGTTTACACTGCATTTTGTTTCCCTTTATGACTGCAAAGTAATTTTTATGATAAGATTAAAAATACTTCATCTGAAAATTTTCAAATAATATTAACATAAGCCCTAAAACTTCATAAATAAATATTAAATGTTTTTTGTTGTTTTTTCAGAAAAACATTGCATTTAATCTGATATTTTCTTTACTCTAACTCGATATGAGGTTAATGGATTTGACCAACTTCATGACCACCATAAAAATTAGTAAATAATTATAAATTTCTCCATTTCCTTTTTGTAATGACTGCAAGTTGTAACAGAAACCCACAACTGAATTACATAATTCGCAGACTAATCTTGAACAAACCTCATAAAAACAATTATGCATTTTACTTTAGCTAAATTAAAAAGTTTTCAATTTTTACATTTTACTTTTATAATAATAAACACAGAATACACATGAAAAACAAGAAATAAAGTATTTAACTGGGTCATTTTTTTTCTTTTTCTCTTGACTGTCAATGAGACTTAACCATACTTTTTTATACAAATTATACTACTGCGTTAAATAATTTCTGTTTAATTAATTAATGTACCAAAGAATACAGAATAATAACATGCAAAAAGGAAAATGTTCCATAACTATCACAATATTTCTGGCTTTCTAATTGTGCAACAAAAGCCATTAAAAATTCAGCTAAGCTCGTCTATATGTTTCCCATGGGAATAAAATTTGAACTGGAAGGAAAATAGACAATTCTCTGTACAGACAACAATATAATATAATATGCCATTTGTTACAGAAAAACTTTGGCTTTCTGTTGGTTATAAATAACATAGTTTTAAATGTCAGCGAGAACTATTGGGAAGTTCTGAAAGAGAGGATTTGACAGATGGGCATGGCAAGAGGGGGTCTGATTTTCTGTTATTGCTCTGTAAATAAATAAGATTGAAGGCTATGTAAATTATGCTTTGCTTGAATGATGAAAACATTATAATGAGTAATGTACATTAAATTTGTACTTCTCAGAGGGGTGGTAAAAAATTAAAGTTCTCATGAGAATTAAAAAATATTTCCTTATACAATTAAGAACTTAAAATTTAAATAATATTAAATTATAATTTATTATCTATGTTCTGATGCTAGTTTATTCATATACATTGATAATAAAGTAGTTAAATTAAAGTTTGAATTTAACTTTTTGAAAGTCTGTGACATGCACACTTTGACCTGCCCAAGGTGAAAGAGTTAATCTTGTGGTGCTTTCACATGACTTTATTTTTGTGCAATATATTGTCATTGACAAAACCTGTTAGAAGCTAGACAACTGTGTGCAAACTGTATAGTGTTTAGCTTGTTGTAGTACAAAGTTCATTCAGCAGTGTGTATTTGGGACCCTAGTGGGCTAAATCTCTTAAATCCCAACAAATTCTCATGCATATGGGACCCAGAAGTTTGGGTTTCTTAGAATCGTGCATTTAGTTAGTTGACACAAGTTTATATAGTCATTAGAAAGAGCTCAGTTTAAGCTATACTACAGATTAACCCTATTGCCCCAGGTATCCATTAGTGTACATGACACATGGTTTTAGTGTCTTATATTCAAAATTTTATTAAACCACCTTTTATTTATGTTATACCAACTAGAATAGCATAAAATCTTAGCTAATTATCCATATTTTAATAGTGTACACATTTTAAGTTTTCATTCTACAAGGCATTATTAAAAAATCCTAAATTTCCACTAGTGTGACCCACATGACACATTTTTCATAGCATGTCATCATCCTTATTTTATCCACCACCCCTTGGAAAAGTACTAAATTAAGCATAATTTACTCTAAAATGATATTGCTCATACAAACCATAATTTTTATAGTCTTCAATTTTGTTTGGTTACAGAATAAAAAATCTCCTGCCACACTCACTTGTCACATCCTCTTATTTACAGTTCATTGATAGTTCTCTCTTACGTTTCATTATATATTACCTATAACTGATAGAAAGTCAAAGTTTTCATCTATCAGATGACGTATTGTATAACATTGTGTTCTGAACAGAATATTGTCCATTTCACTCACAGCGCAAGATTTGTTTCTGTGGGAAAGTTAACAACTAGCTTGGATGAATTTGTAACGGCTCTTGTTGCATAGTTAGAAAGCC
>NW_013666442.1:29600-35495 GCF_000517525.1 Limulus polyphemus
CTGTGGGAAAGTTAACAACTAGCTTGGATGAATTTGTAACGGCTCTTGTTGCATAGTTAGAAAGCCAGGAAAATTTTGATAGGTAAGTGAATTTGTCTAATTTTTGCATGTTATTAGTCTATATTTCTTGGTGCATTATTTAATTAAATAAAAATTAAGTGAATTACTGTCTATAGTATAAAAAGTTAGAGTTAACTCTCTTCGAAATCCGACAGCAAGATAATAGAGGATTGTGTAAATACTTTATTTCTTGTTTATATATTTATTCTTTATTTATTATTATAAAAATAACTAAAATCTAAAAATATGGATCTTTTTAAGTGATTTAAGATAGATTAGGTAAAATAAGTAATAATATAATTAAAATGGTTCACGAAGCACACACACACACGCGAGCAGCTCGTGGGTAATGTAATTCGATAGCAGAACATTCCCCAAGTAATTTACAACTTATAATGGTGCAGATAGTAGTCAGACATGGTCCAAAGGGTAATAAAACAATAAAATTTAATTATAAATAGATGTATACTGTTACGAACTTAGAGCTACTTAGGACAAAGGAATGTAGTTTCATGTTACAGTTTGAACAGTTTTACTATTTGAAAAAAGGGTAATTTAGGTTTATTTTGATTATTTTCATGGTGGTTACAAGGTCGGTTGAATTGACTGATCCCATTTTAAGATAGGGTAGAGAAAATAAGAGATAAACTATAAAGCTTTACTGAAAAAAAACGTTTTAACTACATTTAGGAGGTTTCAGGGATTACACAAAGGAAATTTGAGATTTTTGAGATGAGGAAAAGTAATTTTAACATGAAAATTACTTTGCACATGGACTGTTCAAAACAAATACTCTATGTTAATGGTCAAATCTTTATTTTATTTTATTAAGATACTTCACTAAAAATATGATTTTTTGTATGTAAAAGACTTGTAATATTAACTGAAAGACTGCCAAATTTCTTGAAGATATACACACTGTATTGGGAGTTAAAGTATTAAATCTATAAAGACTTTAAACAAGTACAAAAAGGTCACTTGGTCGGTCAAATTGACCGAGCCTGTATTGAGACAGTATATTTGAAATTGGCATGCAGTTTTCCTTATGGTGTATATGTAACTGCTGTTTGTATAGTTGTCTGCTTGATTGACTATAGAACGTATGGTGGTTTCTGACCTAAATATGGTATAGTTAGAGAGAGAGAGTTAAATTGTATTTAGGTCTTATTTATCTTTTAGTTAATTATGTATTATGTGTGTTTTAAAAATCATATTTGAATGGTTTAATGATTTGAATAAGTTTAACTTGTTTCCTGGATTTTAACAGGATATAAACAATAGGGCGTGTACAAATGCCATTGTTTTAGCAATGCATCTCTGCGGGGAGTTTGCTGAAATACCTTTGTACAGCCCTGTTTTCATCAGTTAACCTGTTGAGTTTGTGCGAGGTCGATTGTCTGTAGTTTCAGAGTTGATATCTTCTTCTTGTAGAAGATAGTAATCCTTTGTAGCACTTACCACAGGATCTGGTAACCATGGAAGTGGTCCATGTGGATTTCTCTACTCCCCAGAACATTCCTTGTTCTCACAATGATGTATCTGTAGCGTATAGTGAGGAAACGTCAGTGATCCTAAAAAATTTATGCAACTGATTTTTGTTCTTTGCTGTGTAATTGCCACATTGTATTGTACCATCACCTGGTTTATCACACTTTCTGTAAGAGTTTTAACCTCTTCGTCAGTTGTTAGACAGCCATTAAACAAATACTTTCCTTCCAACTGAACTCTACTACACTGATCAGACAATTAGTCAATCAATGGTTGCAAACTCTTCTATTATTCTGGGATGACTTCAGGATATTGATAAACTTTTTTTTACTAATATCCTCCATCATTAAACAGGACTTCAGAAGTTGTTCAATGGCATGAGAACATTCAGCTCACAATAACACAAGATTTTGATATGCAAGTTTCAATACAGACATAATCTGTTCCACAGGATTTGTCCATCTGTGTCCTGGAGCTGCTCTCCCTGCAATCAACATGTCTAAATCTAAATATTTGAAAATGTAAATCAATGAGAGTATTACACTTCCATACGCGAGTTTATGGTCTGAACCACCATCACTAAATATCATCAAGAGCAGATTAATTTCATCATCTTGTGACTAGATGACATTGGTTAATTCTGCATCATGAAGAAAGGGTGAACTTGCTTGGGATATGGAATCTTTCAAAGTCATGGTGACTTGACCAGAGTAGAAACTTATGCTGTCATCCTCTGGAATATCAACATTCATATACAAAGATGGGGTGAATGAACCTATATTTTGTACATAATGATCAAGAGCCCCTAACATTGATGTTACTGGTGCAAGAGTTTTTTTCCATGATCACCTGTGGACAAGTTCAAACCAGATTCACCTTATTCTACCTTCAATTTATTCTTGACAAATAGAAATTTACATACATCATAATATTTTATGGCACAATTGCTCTTACACTTGAACTGCACAGCACAACAATGTTCATCAATATGAGATGCTCTTAACTGGCATGATTGAAGTAAAGATCGACAAACTCATTCGTCAACAGCTGGATTCTGAGCAGCGGAAGCATCAAATGTCAGCTTTGCATATGCAGCTCGTATAACATATGATGGCACATTTACACCCAAGTTACAGAACATTTTCTGAAAACTTTCAACTTGTGTTCAATCAATTTTAGAATGTAACTTCCATCTGTCATCACATCACTTCCATTGTGGCTTTCATTGACTCTCCATAGAAATATGGCTGTTGTTTGTTCTCCCTGGATGATATCTTGTAGAAAAAAAACACAGAAATCTCAAACCTGTAAACAGCACCACCTGCAAGTAGTCCTGTGATCCTATTGGATGCTTTAGGGGAATCCCTGGGCTAATCCAGAACTATAACCAAAACTCTCAAGTAATTGGTTACAGTTACGTTGTGTTAGCCGGTCACCTATTTTCTTGTACTGCTACACCCATGTACTGTAAGTGATATCACCTCAAAGCACTGCTTTCGCTTGTTAACAAACTTTTTCATATCTTCCTAATTCTAAGGGGTTAGTGTCAACAATCAATCAACCTGTCACAGGTGCACTAATTTCATTTCTAGGCAACGTTCCTAGTCTAATTTCACAACACAGGTATCTCCTTGTTGCCTATTTTTTATATGTCTATGGTTACTTATCAACTTAAACTTAAAGAACTATTTAAACTTTATTCTTAAATTCTTTCTAACTTAATAAAATCCTGAAGCAATTGACAAAATGTTTTCAAAAATTATCTAATTGCTTCACTCCTCCCTCCTTAGAAATATTTTGTTACTTCCAATCCATTGTCTCTATCTCTCCCTCTCTATCAATCAATGCTTACATCACTGATACAGTTGACATCCTTAATGTTATGATTATATAAAAATACACAAAAGTTACCATATTCCAGAATAACCAATACTAAAGGATAACTAATATCTTAACAAATACAATTAGTAAAAAAGTGTCATATCAAACAAAATTTTCGAGTACGTTTTCTAGCTTAGAAAGTCCTTACAAAGTTTTGGAAGATGCTCCAATTACTGGTGGCTATCCACTCGTACAAAGCACACGTTATTTGTTCATTGCAGTCCAGATGTCTGTACGCTGGGCATCCATACTCTACTAGATCGTAACATGGAACACCTAACTGTTTCTGTAATATTTGTGCTTTCTCCTTACCTTTGGTGAAGATTTTTACATAATCTTGCCAGATTCCCTGTCGGATCCTTAAGAAGTCCAACACTGAATAGTCCTTGTCAGTCCAGCAGAGACCATAGAGGTATATGGTGCACCACAGGATGTGTCGCTTAGGCTATCCTCGGGGTAAGAAGGTTTAAAGCAGTACACATCCGTCCATCCCAAATGGCAATCCTTTACGGCCAATTCTTTGATTGAATATCATCCATTAACTCGAAAACCCTCCACCTTGACGATGGCAGTTCTCTGTCCTTGTTTCCTATGACCACAAAAAATTGTTACTACTTGTTCTGGTGAAGACTATTCTGTCATTTCACTTGTTCTGCTTTTTTCATCTTAATCTCACACATGTACATTCACTTGCACATCACATAACCCCCGCACTCTATTCAAATCACAATCACACTGTCAGTACTGTCATTTGTTGATAGGGAGCCTCTGTCCATTAACATCATTTATTTTTGGATTCGGTATCACTGTCTATTTTTATTTCTGGGCTTTCTGTCACTGGTCATAAACTTCATTTATTTCATACTTCTGGTCATTGTCTATTACTCTTTGTCATTTCTCGAACTTTTCTATATCTAATAATTTAGCCTATCAATTTTGACTATATCATAGTTTAACAGTCGACTAATCTCACCAATTGTTTATATCTAGTCAATTTTGTAATCATCCACACAATCGAGCTATGTCCTGATTAGATGGGGCCTACTCATTTAATTTTACTATTTCAGTAGCTTCTGAATACTCACACCACCTTGATGACTTTCAGTCATCTATGCTTCCCTCACACTGAGGTTGATTCTCATATGAAGAATTTAATTCTTTCAGCACGAGTTCAGTCACTAGAACCGACCTCATAACCATTTTGTGCTTGTTATAGTTTTCATGCTATAAATTTTAAATTAGTACATGAATGTTAACGAAATTTGGCAGATTATCAGTAAACATTACAATGCTTTCATATGTAAAATATCAAATTTTATTAAGTCTTAAGATTTGTAAAGCAGTGTTCTTCTCATTTTCTCTATTTTTCTTTTCGCATGTTGCCTATCTAACATGCAAAGTAATTTTCATTTCAGAATTAAAAATACTTTTATGCATCAAAAAATTTTCAAATTTTACATGTAGTATCTTTATAATGTCCTAATCGTTATCAAATGTTTCTTAAGAAAAACTTTATATTTTATCTGTTATTTTCAGTAGAGAATCTCTGTACCTGTTTGGTAGATTTGACCAATCTCGTAACCACCATAAAAAATTAGGAAATAAATATAAATTATGCCTCTTTCATTCTAGAATGAACACAGATTATAACATGAAAACAAATGTTTAGACTAAATAGCTTGAATTTAATAACATTGTAGATTTGTATATATTACTTTTATTATATTGATCTTTCAGCCATACCTGGCTAACAGTACAGAAGTTACAATCACGTGGCACAAGTGCACTCATGTTACCGTATCCAATAAGATAAAATTGACCTTTGGTCCATACAAAGTAACTTGTTTTGGCTGTGTTTTAGTAAACTAGTATTTTGTAAAATACAGTCACATTTCAATTGTTATACATTATATATGTATATAGATTATTGCTATTTGGAAATAAGTTCTTAAACTAATTTTTCTTAAAACACAGACCAGTAAATAAAGAAGTAAAACAAACAATTATCTCTTCTAGTTAGACCTCTGTACTTGGTTGCTGCTTAACGTAGGTTGCTAAGCCTTTAAAAATTTTGCACGTGGAGAATATGAAACAAAATATTTTTTTTTAGGTTTTATATACACTTTTGAATAACTAAACAATCATAAATTACTACATCAATACCATGGAATTCTAATATAATTTATCAAACTTAGTAACTAAGTTGTATTTGGGTCTAAATAAATATGAAATTTTGAGCAGACTAAAGAAACAACCTACCTCATTGAAATCTTGGTTTAAAAGAAAGAAATGGCACTAAGTACATTAGAAAGGCTAAGAAAAACACCAGGGGGCATTCTGAGCTTCTGATTGGTTATTCATGTCATATATAGAAGTAAGTGTATGTAAGGGAGCATTTCCAAAAATGGAAGGAGGTGAGCAGAGTGCCACTATGTTTGATTTATTACGTGAACAATATCTTAGGAA
>NW_013666442.1:36455-42204 GCF_000517525.1 Limulus polyphemus
GAATGCGAGTCAACAAACAAGATGACATGGTCTTTCACCCATTACCCATCTTGAAAGGGTTAACCAACTGTTTTGGGTGCAGCACATTCTTGCAATTTTTTTTCCCTGAGTTTGCTGCATCAATGAGAAAACAGTCATGGAATTTTGCAGCATCAGCAAAAGTATGATTTCTAGAAGAGAAGTTTTCCTAGACATTACAACACCCTTCAGTAACTGAATTTCTCTCTTAATCTCTTTGAGTTATAAAAAATGCCATTTATTCATGCACAAAATCTTTTTTTAAAGCATAATAACACAAAAGTTCAAGTAAAGGGCAGTACATATCAGCATGAAACAGTAAACTTCACAAAAAAAATCCTGTGATAACAGAACCAAAATTTTCTCATTCCTATCCATTCCGTGGTATATTCCAGTAAAACTGAGATAACCTTATTGCAAAGAAATAAGTCTGCTTAATAATAGAAGATTCAACAGGGTAATTATCATGAAGTAAGTTGAATTCTTTCACTTTGAGTGAATTTGAGAAAAAAAGAGACTGGACACAAATGTACCAAAAAAACAATGAAACAATCCATAATCAAACTCGCAAAAACAATCAAAGTCGTCTATGTATAGGATGAAGAACAGCACTTTGCTATATTATAGTTCTCTCTCTAAACTCTTTAAAATATACAAAGGCATTTAATAGAGCTGAACAATTATTGGAATTTGATAATTGATTAATTATCGGACTCGTTAATCAATTACATTCAACATATTGATTATTCTTAGGAGACTAATTTTAATTTATTATTTTCATGAGTTATGATGCAAAGTGAATTAAACTGAACAACTATACAATACTTAGAAATCATGGCAATATTTTTATTAGTTGGTCATATTTGTGACAATCAATTTAATCATAATTTCAGTTATTTTACATGATAATAATTGATTAATGTTCAACAAATATTAGTTCACATTACAGTGAAACTCAAGAGAGCTTCACTATTTCCAAAGAAAGGATTTCAACTTCACATATCAAACTGAGGGCTTTAGCTTTAGAGATAGAGATAACTATGAGATTATAGTACACCAAATTCTGTAATATAATGTTAACATGTGTACCACTGAAATATAAAGGAGAGTACCACCTGACCTACCACTCGAGAGACAGCTGTTTACATTCTTGCACAACATGCAGCATCACAGCCATGCTGCCCATGACCAAAACAGATGTGATTTCAATAGAATGACAAGGAACAAGAGTGGCTAGAAGAACATCAACTCAGAAATAATTGGTAAATTTAGATTTATACTAAATTAATACAGGAATGAAAAACTTGTGGTATGTTTTTATACTATAACCAAAACACGTAATTAGCGAGCAGATTCTTGATTGTAAATTTTAAGCAGGTTTGCTTATTTTTTTATGTCATTTGAAACAATTTTAAATGAATTTATAATTGTTTGTAGACTTCTAGAATTATGTGTGTGTGTGTATGTGAATTATTTACTATCTTGTGATTGTTTACATTTTTAATACCTGTACACATACAATACCTAAAACCTGTAAATAATTTTTTTCCATTTGCTCTTCTATCAGTTTTAAAGATAGCCAAACGTTTTCTTGAAAGAAATGTTTTTTTTTACTCTTATTCTACTCTGATCCTCATGATTGCATCAATTTCCTAAACTCTCTCCACTCCTACATGTTTTGTAAGAGATTCCTGTTTGTCTGGATGTAATTGACAAAGAAGGAAATTTACTTGTGTAGTTTATTTTAAAGTATCAAAGATTCTTTATGAGAGTTTCAACTTCGTAATGTGAAGTTAGAAAGATAAATAAAATATGACCTATTACTCCAGAAAATATAATTGGTTTTATTTTAGCCAACATTTCACCATTACAACTACTTTGGGGCAAATGACATTTCCTAACTGATTTAGGCTAATACAAAAAAATTTCAAAATAATTTGAATCTGTATAATAAAGTGGACTTCATGCAAGAAGATGTAAACATAATGTTGTAAAATTATATTGTTGTACATTGGGAAATTGAAAGTAAATGCAAACAGATAAAATTATACTATTTAAAGCACATATAAAATATGTTGTTATACTAATTAAATAAAAAAGAGCAATAATTATAAATTCCAGAGTGATTTTTTTGTTTAACTGTGGCTTCTCTCACACTACTATGGATTGTTTGCATTATATATTAAAAAAACTGTAGCAGTGAACAAGAATGTTTGTTGTTATGGGATGATCAATATTAGTTATATTGTATTTGTCAACAAAATATTCAACCATAGTTCTGACTTGACTGTGTAATGTGTGCAAAGCCCGAAGATGTTTGTTAATTCTATCCCTAATAGTTCTGCCTATACAGGACCACAAAGTTTGAATGTCAAACTATATACTACATTATTGTGGTTACAGTTTCCTCTTAAACCTGATTACTACCTGCACTTTTGTCTGTTTTGGGCTTAAAGGCTGATCTAACTAACATATTCTTCACTCTGCATGGTTTTTCTGTAACTCTGATGTCAAGACCTGATTGCTTGCATGTCTATCTAATATGTTTTGTTACTAGTTAGTAAAAAATTTGAATTGATTCCACACTAACAATTCCTATATTTCTACAACGTACTGTGATAAAACATTCAATTTGTTGGGAATATTTAACCATCTCTCCACAGGCATTTTTTTTTCTGCACCTGTCGCAAGGTTTTAGTGAGTTACATTCAAAATGTAATTAAACTACTTTCTTTTGATGGTATACCAATGCATGTAGCATACAAAAGTAGATAATAATCCATATTTTAATAGTATATGAGATTCAAGTTATTTCCTTTATAAGGCAAAGTTAAAAAAATTAGAATTTCCCCTAGTGTAAGAATTGTGACATTTGCTCTCTAGGCATCCTCTCTTCTGTAATTTATTTATCACCCCTCCAAGAAGTACGAAATGAAATGTAAATTATTCATTATGATATCATCATCACTGAGGCAAAGCATAATTTTCATAGCCTTCAATCTTATTTGGTTACAGAGCCATGAAACAGACAGTCAGACCCCTCTTGCCATGCTCATCTGTCAAATCCTGTCTTTCGGAACTTCCCAATAGTTTTCTCTGACATTTAATACTATATTATTTATAACCAATACAAAGTTATTGTTTTCATCTATTAAATGATGTATTATATTACATTGTTTTCTGTAATGAGAAATGCCAATTTTGCTTTTAGTTCAAGTTTGATTCCCACAGGAAACATATCGACGAGCTTGAATAAATTTTTAATGACTCTTGTCGCATAGCTAGAGAGCCAGAAAATTGTGACAGTTATAGGATATTATTTGCTTTTTTTTGCATGTTATTATTATGTATTCTTTGGTGCATTATTTAATTAAGTAAAAAATTTAATTTGAAAAAGTAGGGTTAAGTGTCATCGATAGTTGACAGCAACAAAAAGACCCAGGTAAGCACTGTATTTCATGTTTTTCTTGTGTATTCTTTACTTATTATTATAAAAGTTACTAAAATTTAAAAATTGGAAACTTTTGATGTTAGTAAAGGCTAAATTTGGGAAAATAATTAATAATCTAAAAATTTCAGGAATTATGCTCTCGGCCAGCTCATGAGTTATTTAATTCAATAGCATAATGTGATCTGCAAGTTTGTCAAGTGATTTACAACTTATAATGCCACGAATATTAGTTAGACATGGTTTAAAGGGCAATAAAACAACTTAGGTATAAGTAGATATATACTGTTATGAGTTTAAAGCTATTTAGGATAAACAAATGTAGTTTCTTGTTAGAACTTGAAGTCATTTAAGAAAGAAAAACAGGTAATTCAAATTTACTCTTTTTTTTTTGTAGTTATATGAGGTTGCTCAAATTGACCAACCATATAGAGAGTTACGGTGGAGAAAGTAACAGATAAAATGTAGTTTTACTGAAAAAAAACATTTTAAATTTATTTAGAAGATTTTAGAGATTATGCAAATGAAATTTGAGATGAGGAAAAGTATTTTAATCTTATTGTGGATATCATTTTACACTTGGAGTAGTAAATATATATTCATGGACAAATCTTTAGTAAAAATACTTAAAAATCTGATTTGTTGTGTACAAACAATTTGTAACGTTTACTATAAATTTGCCAGATTTTGTGAAGGTACACATACTGTATTAATAGTTATAGTATGGAAACTATAACAATAATGGTTACAAGGTTGGTCGAATTGACCTATCTCATAGTGAGAGAGTTAATCTAAAATTAGTCTATTTAAAGTCATCTTCTACACTACCCAATAACTGAATTATTTTTATTTTTCTGAGATGTTTCAGCACCCTCAAGCCCTCTCCTATATATGCTTATTTATCAATAGTATTTAAAAGTTGTCTTTCAATTTTGCAATGTTAATTTCAGTATGTACAGTGAAACTATCAGTAACATTATATCTGTTATTACCATAAGTGTTACCAGCTGACTCAGCTGCTGTATTTGTTCCCCATTACAAATGTTTTGTACATGAAGTGTGTTATTGATTTCTAAAAGCTTTCATCAGCACTCCAGATAGCTAGTGTATCCACATAATGTTTGAGAGAGTGGTATCATTCTTTATTTTAATTGTACTATCACTGATAAGCTACAGTATGAATTTGTGTGCCTATTGGCTATTTTCCACATTGGCAGTTGAATTGTGCTTAAAAAGAAAGCAAACTGGATCTAGGAGTGTAACAATGAATCAGACTACCGATAGATTATAATTATGAATATCACGATAGTAATGCATCAGTGATAAATTTTAGAAATGATAACAATTGTTGATAATATACTCAACTATTAATGTTTTTAGATAGTTTGCAAATTTGATTATTTTCCCATTTTTGTTTGTTTCATTTAAGCTGTTTCTCGGTAATTTCTGTTTGTTTAAGACTGGTTTTATGGTCTTTACTCACTGGTAAGCCTAAAAGCACACATATTACATGTCATGTGCAATGAACTGAGCCTGTATCAAAGAATTGATGATTACTGTTATTCTGAAATTTTTTGTGTATCTTCACAAAAATTGACATTGTGTTAGTAAATGTGAAAAATATGTTGTATACAAAAAAATTAAATTTGTTTTATTAAAGTACTTGCATGAATTTCATGATATGGATAACTCATACTTATTTCCATTTTAAAGTTTTAAATTTGTTATGCATAATAATAAAATAATATTGACATATTCAAACCCTTATAATGATTCAATCGCTATATGAATCAGCATACAGGTGCTTGTCTGTGTTACTAAATTACTGACCACCTTTGGCAGATACTAATAGAGGCAAAATTAGATCAGTACTATACTGATTATAGCAAAAATTATTTGAAGCACTGTTTCAATATTTTAATATTCATTAATAATACTAGCAGAAATACCTGTCCATCCAGGCAGGTATAAGTGCTAGTTCCTGCTGAAGGCTTTTGGGCTTGCAGCCTTTTCTGGGATTATCTGACAGTTCTACAACAATGTACACTGAGTGGTCACAAGTAAATAGACACCTAATTGTTCATCATATAACTGATTTATGCTAACTAATTTGTGTTCACAGAGCACTATATAAATGAAAATGGTCCGCACACTAATTATCTTGTGCTACAACATGCCTAGAACTAAAGGTTCTCTCGAATTGTCAGATTTTGTTAGAGGAAGGATAGTTGGTCAAGCAGATGGTGGAATAAGTCAGCGTCAAATTTCGCAGAATTTGGGAAT
>NW_013666442.1:43027-51894 GCF_000517525.1 Limulus polyphemus
GTGCTGATTGATCAAGAAATGTGGAAATGTATAAGGAACAGATATAAAGTGATAGATATACGACAGAGTATTTTTTTACCAGATATACAGTTTGCTTTATATAGTAGATGAAAGTGTATAAATCATACTTAGATAATCAACATTTACACTATTTTAATATTAACATTAGGGACGGCTAGTGCAGATAGCCCTCGTGTAGCTTTGCGCGAAATTCAAAAACAAACAAACAATATATCAAGAACATACAAACTGTACATTTGTTCACTATTGATATGTACAGTGAAGACTTTATACGTGTTTCTACAACTGCAAAAATAAGCTAAACACTGTTACCAAACAATTGTCTGAAGATGAATAATCCATGTTGTATATTATTCAGTGAAATATTGATAATTTTATACATAATTCTTGAACAGAAACTAAAACAAAAAATATGATAAAAGTAATAAAACTGAGCACAGTAATGTATAATAAATACAGTTCAATATAGACAAAAAATATAATTTGTGTACTCTTGCAAAAGTCTTTGTTGAAATATTTTCATTTTTTATGGCTAATATGTGCAATGAATTTTAGAACACTAATCACAAATATAATTGTATTTAAAACAAGAGGAAATACCTAAATGCAAATGCTGAGTGATGGTGTAAAAAAACTAAGCAAAAAAAAGTGTTATAAACACTAAACCTATACTAAAGAAATTTTAGATTTTAAGAAAGTGAAATAAAAGGAATCAGATTGAGTTTTACTTTTCTTTCTAATCATAATATGTTGACTAGATTTGGTAGAAAGAAAAGTTAACTTTTTTGAAGAGTCTTCAAAGTGCCTAACACAGAGATGAACCTTACACTGTTTACAAGTCAACTTAATTAAACCTGTGTGGAGGCACAATCTGCACCTTTTTATTTTTTCTTCAGCAAATGCTGGAAAATGCTTCCCAGGTGAGAGCCATTCATGTGCATCTACCAGAACTGGTGAATGGATACTTGACAAACAAGAAGGCCCTCCTCTACTTTCAATTAGAGGTTTCACAAGAGATTCCAATAATTGTAAACGGAAGTCCTTCTGTTTGTACTTGCTATTTTTAGTTACCTGTTTGAAAAGAAGAAAAGAATTAACAATAGACAGGTCAACAAGTCTAAAGAAAAGTTTCTTATACTATTTGACAGTTTTACGTGGAATGGAATAATAGCTAAGAAATTGATCATTAAGATCAACCCCTCCCATAAACTTGTTGTAATCCAAGATTAGCTGTGGCTTGCTAATCATGTCACCCTATCTTCTTATCACTTCTTTTACTGTAGCATTATGCATTGTAGAAAGAGCATAAACATCTTTTTTATCAGTCCACTTCACAGGAGTCATTGAGCCACAGTTGAAAAAACTGTAACTCTCCCCTTTTTAACTTACCTGGAAAAGTGTCTGGGAAGTGGGCATGGTTCTTCCTGCAAGTGCCACAAGCATAAGTACCAATTGAAAGCAACTTATCAAACAGAGTTGGGGAAGTATAAAAGTTATCAGTAAAAAAAGTGTCCCTTTCCAAGGTACTTTTCAATCAGAGTCATAACAGCTATGCTAGCTAAGCCCTTGGAAGGTGCAGATCCCTCTTTACCAGAGTATATTCTAAAATTTAAACAGTATCCAGTCACAGCTTTTCCCAGAACCCAAAGCTTGATTCCCCACTTGGTAGGCTTGCTAGGTAGAAATTGCTTGAAAGAAATTCTGCCTTTTGTTCCCAACATTTGCTCATCAATAGAAAGTTTTCTAGAAGGGTTATAGTGAGCTGTAAAAGCTGTTAGTAGATGATCAAGCACAGGTCTGACTTTGAAGAGTTTATCATTGCTTAGGATCAGTTTTAGGTAGATTATTAGTATTGTCATTGAAATAAAAGAAGCGAGCAATAGTTAGGAATTTTTCTCTGGAAAATATTGAACAAAACCAAGGAAACTGAAGTGAAGGAGTGGTAGACCAGTAATCTGTAATAGATGGTAAGTGATTTATACCCATAGAAATAGTTAAACCAGTAAAAGCTAAAATTTCTTCGGGAGTAACATCACTATATTTCAGTAGTTTCCTTTTCATCCTGACATTGTTGTTTAGGTGTTCCTTTTGCTGGTGTGCAAATCTATTTGTTTCTTCAACAATTTTGGTAACAATGCTGAGAGAAAAAAAAAGTTTAAAAAAATCAAGAGGAGTCTGACCCCTACTTGCTTGATGGAAAACAGGCTCTCCTCTAATGAAGTCCCCCAACAATCTGGGCTACTCATCTTTGAGAACTTCCCATTTACATTCTGCACTACAGGCCATGGGCTTTTCTTGTGTCTTCTTGCCTCTGGCCATTTTGGAAGTCGATGTAGTGCTGGTCATGGGAAGATCACCAACCTCAGATTGTTGGTGGGCATGAGGAGAGTCTTCTCCTCTTGAAGGTAAGTCAGGCTCCTCAAACAAATTTGAGTCCAGCAAAGCTGGTTCTTCCTCCTCTCCAACTTTGTTCTTGGTTTCTTCAATCTCAGAAAGAGACTCTTCTTCAGAGGAGGAAGAGAAAAACAATTTCAGAGCCTTGTCTAAGGAAAGATTTTTTTCTTTCTGAGTACTAAGAAAATTAATATGCTGTTAATATTCAGTTGACATAATGAAAACATGATACATATACATTTGAGTTATTGAGCTTTGACTTTAAGAATACATTTAACAAATGTACATTTTGTTTGTATGTGTATGGACATAAGCAAAATCACAAAATATAGTAAAAACTAATTCATATGATGTAAAACTAATGAATCTGATTTAATTTATCACCAAAAGTAAGAAATATACCACGGAAATTTACAAATTATGTGCTGTATATAAAAAAAAGCATACATCTTACTTTATGTGATATCCAAGTATGTGTTGGGAGATACTTCATTCTACCTCTTTATTCTTGATAACCAGGAAACTAAAAATAAATGCAATAAACTATTATTCTGTTTAAGGAGCAGGTAGAAATAATACATACAAACAGTTTATATGTAAATACTTCTGACATTACATTACTGAAAGATATCACTCCATGTATGATG
Organism: Limulus polyphemus; assembly: GCF_000517525.1. Lineage (NCBI taxonomy): Eukaryota > Metazoa > Arthropoda > Merostomata > Xiphosura > Limulidae > Limulus > Limulus polyphemus. The sequence continues at coordinate 46,090 of NW_013666442.1, forward strand.
GTGATATATGTGTGTATAAACTAAAATAAATTAAAGTGAAACTAATTTCAATAAAGTTATCTTTTTCAGTTATTCATAACATCTTTGAATATGTATAACTATTATGTATACATAAAGCCCATCTTACCTTAGATGAAATTTGAAGTGCTTCAATTTCAAGATTTTAGCGAAGACTCGCGATTTGCGGTGTGTATGTGGGTTCTCTTGGTAAATTAAGTTTTTATTCTTGTACGATTCTTTTATATATGTGTTAAAACTCAGTGTACAAGTGACCACAATAAAGCCCATATGTTGGTTGTGAAACAGACTAAACACATTCATCTCAATAGTACAAGGAAAGCAATAACATTCTCACAGTTGGGGTGCTAAGGCTTAAGTTTCAAATTCCAACATAAATCTTGCCTATTATGAGAAGAATGTGACCAGACTAATATTTTAAGTGCTGTAAAGTAATTTCTTTGTAATTTATGGTGTCTGTATCATTTGGTAATCTCTTCTAACAGGATGTATCAAGGATTAGGCGGGTGTTATTGAAACCACCTGTTCTGTAAGCTATTACCACTCACTAGTAGTGGTAATTAGGTTTCTCTGTGTAGTGAAACAACATACAAGGACATATGTTGAAATAAACTTGTTTGAAATTTCAAAGAAATGATATTCAAGTACCGAAAAGCTTTCTTATTATCATATCTACAGTAACGTTCAAATGTGCCCCCACTGGGCTGAACGATAGTGACCCCCAACAGGGATGAGATAGTTACGGACAACGTACAAAGTTCACCCTGCTGACCGCATGGTTTATTCAGCACAATAAACAAAAGTACGGCTGCAATGAAACATAAACTTGAAATAAAAATATATTTATGAAACAAAATTAAAATGTTTAAATATATATATATATATATAAACATGAAATCCTAGTTAAAAATAAAAATACTCATTTATTGTTTAGGTTTATTTACAAATATTATTTTTGGGTCTTGTATATTACTTGAAACCACAAGGAGAGTATGTGATTGTTAAAAAATTAAAAATACATAAAATTTGCAATTTATGGATGATGCAAATTTTTTGGGATTGCAAAATAATGTACTAAAACATAAAAAGTAATCAGTTCAAATCTGGAACAAATATAAATATTGTAATCATTTCTTATAAATACCATTTCCTAATGTAATTTTCCAAGATATTAAAGATCATAATGCAAAAAACTAAATTTATGAAAAGTAACAGGCTGTATGTTTTTTAAACTATATGCATTTATGAAAGTTCTTATGAAGTATCAAACAGTTTCACCCACTAGTTTTATTGTTGGAATGAAATATAGCAAGACTTGCATTGGCTACTAAGAAAGTTAGTAGCTGGTAGTCATCGGGTTAAACTACCATATAGAATTCTCATACTCAGATACTTCTAGCTACATGTACACATATTTGGTTTTTAAAGAAAATGATGTGCATTTAAATGGATAAAGCTACATGTAGTAGCTAATGTGTTTTTATAAATGCTGTAGCAACAAATGAATATACTTTTATTGACTCTTTGACTTGATTTGTACTTGTTTAGATACTGTGGGATTCATGATCCAGGCTGTGTGGTTCAGTGTAATGTATGCAAGAGGTGGTTTTGTAATGGAAGAGGAAATACTTCTGGAAGGTAATTTTTTATTAATAAATGTATTATTGCATTATCATGAAAAAAGAAATTTGGTTTTCTGTACATTGGGATTTCATTCAAGTGATTAATATTCATTTGGTCATTTACATACTAAAAATCAATTCAGGTTTTGCAATAAAATATATTTCTTAACTTGCATCTCTGCAATCCACCACATTTAAAGTAGAAATTAAAGAGTAGGCTGATTAATATTTAGGTAAGGGTTAAAACATTTAATTCAGTCTTACTGGCACCATTTTTAAATTCCTTTCTGCGTATGGTACTGCATTACATTCAAAATTTAATTAAACCACTTTAGTATCAATATATGTCAATGAAAGTAACATTATAAGGTATGTTATTATTTTAATTTTTATGTTATCTAAGTTTAATTACCTTGTTTCAAAGGGAACCTTTCAAAAATATATTTAAACCACAATTTTTGTCATGTGATCCACGCACTTTGAAAAATCTTGACTTTAGCAGCCACATGAGCTGGCAGGTACCTGATGATGACAAAACCTTGTCGAAACATTGTACATTTGCTGTTATGTTAAACTTATATTAAAATTTTTCTTCATTACCCATTCAAGCCGTCTCCAACCATTATTAGTCTCAAAGTGGGTTCCTCGTCATCGAATTTGAATCCATCCATTCTATGTTCATGCATGGCTTTTATCGTGTCCCTTGTTGTAAGATCGAATCTTTTTAGGCATACGACTTCCTTGGTTTTCTCATCCAGTTTGTCCTTTCTCTGTGAAAGATTCCCGGAGTTGTTGATATACATCACACTGTTGATCTATACACCTAGGTTATCATCCTTTCATTACTCCTATTCCTTTCCTCTTACCATTTTTTTCACTTAGTTTTCTATCGGGGACCTTTCTGTTTCTCATTTTGCAGGCTTTCAGGCAGTTTCTTGTCTTCCATTTTTGGATTTACTGGTTTTACTTCTGTGTTAAATTCTCATTTCCTGGCTATGTTATTTCATTCACTTTCCGTTGTTCATACTCCTCGCTCAGCTTCTCTCTAGGGTTTTGAACCTCCATGTTGTCTTTCATGCTTTTTATAATCCTCCAGTTTAACCTTTATTGGCAGATTTGTTATTGTATTTTATTTGCTGTCTCTGTTCCTCATATTGTTTGCTTCTGGTCACTGTCTTTTCCAGCATGTTTTATGATCAGGTTTGTTCATTACTTTTTATCCTTTCCTTTATACACTCGATCTTGGCTGCTCTGGAGATTAATTAATGTTTCACTCCTCTTTCCATTCCTTTCTTCTCCCACTATTAAATCCATTCTACTACTCTCTGATTCCTTTGCCCAGCCATGGCCCTTGGCTTTCTAATATGTACTGTGTTCTTTGGTAGTTCCCGGGTCAGTTTGTTTCTTCATGGAAATACTTCCCTTCTCTTTCACATGATTTTCCCCACTCCCCATATGGGTTGATTTGCTAGTCACTTTGCCCGGTGTATACTTCCTTTTCTCTGGATGTTTGTCATCTTTTTTTAATGTTTTATTCTGACAGATCTGTTACCCTACTATGTCCCTGGCTGATCTTTTTCCTTCTTCCTTGAGAGGACATCATTGGGGCAGATATATGGGCTACTCCATTTGTTTTTCATTTCTTTACAGGGGCCTTTTGCTACATATGTTTTGGATCTTACTCCGTAGCGAGTGGTGCCTGATCAGGTATATTTTGTGTCAGATCTGCACTGTACATCCTGTGACCATAATAGATGACCACATTGAGGCACTTCTTACTGTGGACATGATGTACAATTCTTGGTGTTGCCAGGTGTTGGTTGTTTGACTGATTATCATCTATGCATTAATATCACACTTGAAACAATATAATACAATACAGGATGATATTATTCACATATGGTACCAATTGTAGATATATCTCATGGTCTTTTGCTTCATAAATATGTTTGTCCCAGACCGTACACTCATGGACATCATGGGTAAAGCAGATTACTGCTCATCTCTGAAGATCCGTGGCATTAAGTCTCTTCCAAATGCGGACCTGATATACAATTCCAGATTCTGCTTTTCAAAATGGGGTATCACAGTCACCCATTGCACTTTCTCCAGTGCTATGGGCACCAGACCTTCCAACACATTTTGTTCCCTATTTTTTTAGTGGAGTATGGGAGTCCTCGCTAATTACCGGTTCCAAGCCACTGGGGTGGTGGACCTTGGGACCAATTCTCCTGAGTGATGCACAGTTCCACTCAGTTGGGAGTAGGGTGGTGGCATGCTGATGGTGTGATGCCCTTCCTACTGCAGACATGAGATACAATTCTGGATGCTGCCAGATGTTAGATGTAGTACTCTGCCATATATATATATGTATCGCAATTTTCCCCTCTGGCTGAGATATTCCTTCTTCCTACCATCCTCCGGATGTCTGTTCTAGGTTAGATAAGGTGTTGGTTGGAGATGATCCAGCCAAATAAATATTCATGTGTTTGGCTGGTACATCCCTCATACTGTGGATTGGATGATAAATTTTCAGTGCCACCAGGTTTTGGACTGGAAATGCAACCCCAAATTGAGGTCCCTCTTTATCTACTTACTATCTCCTGTTTGTCGGTTCACAGTGGATTTGATGTTAGTTGAAGCTGGATGAAACACGTGAATTCCTGCATGTATAAGGGTGGGTTCCCTATTCCTACTGTGGACTGAACGAGATATTCCCAATGCCATCATGGTTCGGACTAGGGATTAATGTCTTCTGAGCTGTACTTACTTCCTACCATCTGCTGGTTGTTGGTTCCCTGTGGACCTGGAGTTAGTTGTGTTGGAGATGCATGCATGTGGAGATGGGTTCTTGGCAGGGAAGCTTGTCTTCCCTCCCACTACCTGTTTTTGACATAAAAGGTAGAGGATACTCTTCCTGTTGTGGACCTGATGTAAAATTCCAGATGCTGCCAGGTTTTGGTTGAGGTCAAACTCCCATTTACAGTGTGTTGTGCCCTAGCCACTTGAGACCTAGGGGTCCCATCAATGGGGTCGATACACTTTTCTTCCATTTCATTTTAGCAACACTTTATTTAACTCTATTAAACACGGGGGGGTGGGGGGGGGTCAGTTTGACTGAGTCATGTGACCTTATGTACTCGTTTAAAGTTTTTATAAATTTAATACTTATAACTCTCAATATATTGGGTATATCTTCAATAAATTTGGCAGTCTTTCAGTTAATATTAGAAGTTTTTCACATACAAAAAGTCATGTCTCAGTGAAGTATTTTTAATAAAATAAAATAAAGATTTGCCCATGAATATATTGAGTATTTGTTTTGAATAGTCCATGTACAAAGTAATTTTCATGTTAAAATTAAAAATACTTTTCTCGAAAATCTAAAATTTCCTTTATGTAATCCTTAAAACCTCCTAAATGCATTTCAAAGTGTTTTTTTTTCAGTAAAACTTTATACTTTATCTGTTATTTTCTCTATCCATTCTGAAAATAGGATCAGTCAATTTGACTGACCTCGTTACCACCAAATCCAAATAAACCAAAATTAAACTTTTATTCTTTCTAGAATGACATCAAATTGTAACATGATACTACATTCATTTATCCTAAGTAGCTCTAAGTTCGTAACATTATACATCTATTTATAATTAAATTTTAATGTTTTATTGCCCTTCTAAACATGTCTAATTGCTATTCCCGCCATAAAAGTTGTAAATCACTTGGGAAACGTGCAGCTCATGTTTTGCTATTGAATTACATTACCCACGAGCTGCGTGCATGTTTCGTAAACCATTTTAATTATATTATTACTTATTTTACCTAATCTAGTCTTAAATAACTCAAAAAGATCTGTATTTTCTGATTTTAGTTACTTTCATAATAATAATAAATAAAGAATAAATATGAAAAACAAGAAATAAATTACTTACCAATCTCTTTTTTCTTGCTCTCGATTGTCGACAAGAGTTAAGCCTGATTTTTTTTATAGTAATGCATTTAACAATTTTTATTTAATTAAATAATTCACCCAAGAATATAGACTAATAACATGCAAAAAGTAGACAAATTCACTTATCTCTCAAAATTTTCCTTGCTTTCTAACTATGCGACAAGAGCCGTTACAAATCCATCCAAGCTAGTCATTATCTTTCTTATGGGAACG
>NW_013666442.1:52556-59036 GCF_000517525.1 Limulus polyphemus
ATGCAAAAAGTAGACAAATTCACTTATCTCTCAAAATTTTCCTTGCTTTCTAACTATGCGACAAGAGCCGTTACAAATCCATCCAAGCTAGTCATTATCTTTCTTATGGGAACGAATCTTGTACTGTGAGTGAAGTTGACGATATTCTGTTCAGAATACAACGTTATACAATACATTATTTGATAGATGAAAACCTTGACTTTCTATTGGTTATAAGTAATATATAATGAAATGTAAGAGAGGATGTGACAGCTGGGGTATGACCCTCTATTGGATAGCTCTGTAAGCAAACAAAATTGAAGGCTATACAAATTATAGTTTGTTTGAGCAATAACGATTTTTATAGGGAGTATTTTATGTTTAATTTCATACATTTTTGAGGGGCGGTGGATAAAATAGGAATGATGACATGCTAAGACAAAATGTGTCATCGAAATTCAGGATTTTTTTAAAATATTTCATTCTAAAATTAATTACTTAAAACTTGTATACTATTAAAATATGGATTATTAGTTAAGATTGTATGCTATTCTACTTGGTATAACATAAACAAAAAGTAGTTTAATAAAATTTTGAATTTAAGACACTAAAACCTTGTGTCATGCACAGTAAAGGGTACCCGGGGCAATAGGGTTAAGGGCTTAAGGTATACATGGCTCAGAACTGGTGCAGTCTCCCACTGATGTGATGTTACTATTTTTTTTTCTGCACCATATGGTCTTTCTTTAGGTGCTTTCTAAAGGAGAATCATCTTCTCACTGGCCCTCCACCAGTGGAGGGAAGATATTGTATCGGAAGTTGACATTTTCCCAAACTAAAAATATATTTCCGAGTAGATACTTACCTCCTCTCTCATTTCCCTCCTGTCCTCCTTATTTCTGCTGTATTGGTGCACTCAGTCATGGCCAATCTCGAAATGATTAACTGGTGCATTATTAGAGAGGGTGCTAGTTACAATACTGGTAGTGTCACAAACCTATTGTTAGAGGGTTGCTGCATGATCATTTGCATGTAGATATGCAGAAAGAAGTGGGGTTACAAGGCAAGCAAAAAAATTTGTGCCGATAGAGGGCATTACTAATTGAGAAAGCTTTTTGAAAGAGGAGGTAAGTGTCTATTTGGAAATACATATTCAGATTTGAAAAATGTTATTTTTTCCAAAACTACATACTTTTAGGAACATTATTGTCAAAAGTTTTATTTTTGGAATGAAATATGAGGAGAGCAATGTTACCTACCAAAAAACATTAGTAGCCATAATAGCAATACCAGTTTAAAAAGCAGTGAGTATAATTAGATTATCTACTGAAAATACATTCTGTCTTTATTCAAAACTTTCATCATGGTATTATTTTTATTTTTTGTTACAAAATATCTACTTGACTTGTTGCACCTTTTGTGTATGCTATCAGTTTCACACTGTAAAAACCAGCAGTAATCTCCCATCATCGTAGGATTTCATTGTCCTTGATATCACTGTTCCATTGTAGAAATACCTTGGTAGAAACACACACCATGCTCATTGCACCTAGATCATTTGGAAAGAAGCCTAAATGGGAGTGCATCTTTAGTGACATTCTACACCCTATTTTCCTGAAGTTCTTGAGCATATCATCAGTAATCACAACATAGTTTTCATCTCTGTGATTTCCTAAGAAATTTTTAACAACCAGTTTGAATGATGTCCAGGCAGCAAGTTCTTTCTGATTTAATACTGTTTGAAAATCATCATCCATCAGCACTTGGCTCAACAAAGATACCTCCTTTCATGTTTGCTTCACTAATCTTTGGAAACTTATCAAACAAATATGTAAAACCATTACCATCTTTGTTCATTCCTTTTACAAAATTCTTCCAAAGTCCCTGTTTAATATTAAGTGGTGGTAGAAACACATTTTGAGGATTTACTAAAGGATGATACTCTATTCTGTTTCCCTGGTATGTTATTTTCTCTCACTAGCCATTCCTTCTTCTTAAAATGATTTTGATAATCTCATCTGACCCAGAGACACAAAAAGCAATAATGTTTGGTATACCCACTCTGCTGGCCTGTCAAAAGTGCAATAATGTTTGGATCACCATATAAGTTCTACCTATGGTGATCATATCTGATAGGCTCAAGTATAATCTGCATGCTTTTATAAATTTCTTTCATGTTCACGGCATGAGGAACAGGAATCGATAGCTTAGTGTTCCCATTGTGCAAAAATACAGCTTTTAGACTAACTTTACATGAATTGTTAAAAAGTATCCATTCTTGAGGATGATGTTCAGTACCTAATTCTTTCATTAGTGCGTCAACATTTGTACAGAAACACAAACTATCTTGCATGCTGTAGTGAGAAGCAAGACTTTGATGGTGACTTCAGTAAATTGATGCTCTTGTACCTGGAGCTAATAAATTCTGTTGTTGTGAATGAGAGGCAAGAAGTTTCCCATGCTGCTTTGATAGAGACAAGTCATGAATATGGTCATTTGGCTCGTCTTCTGTGATCAGATGAGGTAGTTTATGTTGAGGTGCCACAAGAATAGAATTACTAAATGAAGAGAATGAATATGATTCATTGTTGTCTTTGCAGGATAACTCTTCTGTTTCTCAATTTGCTGGTGGATGTGGCACTGAAAGACCATCCCATTGTGGTACAGGTTTTATTGAAAATACAATATCTGAATATTTAATGTATTGTTTAGTTTTCCTAAATATCCCAAAACATTAGTCATGCAAAAATAACAATCATTTAGATGATCTTTTGGCTCATCATGGGAACTACAAATGGCATATTTGCTATATTCTTATTTAGCTACTATGTCAAGCCAGGTGTGCAAACTGTACAACACACATGTATTGCTCAATGTTTTTCATAGTCTCCAATTTTACACCCAAAATAGTGGTAATAAGCTACCTTTACCTGTGTGTGATGTTTTTCCTTCGTTAAACTGTAATATATTTTTTACATGTGTAGCAGAAACTGTTATGGGTGATTTTTGCTCTTTCAGACTTTACTTGTTCTGTATGCAGCCAGCATTTCAAATGATTTTCTAAACAATATGAAGAATGTACATTTACAGAACTTGCAGAATTTGATTATATCATGGGTATGATGCGATGAAGAAGATCGGACTTTGTTTTGAATGTACACAGAGTAAGTTGAAGTGATCAACTGAATGAGTTAGAAGCAACTGAGAGAGAGGAGTCTGATTCCACCCCTTTTATGCTCAGTCGAGGGACTTCTTGAATGATCTAGCAAACTGAACACATGATCGTTTCATGATTCCTGGGCAGAGCAGGTGAGCATGGGAATAAAGCAAAAGTGGTGGAATTCACAAAAAGTATATTAAAAAAATAGCATATATGAATAATATATTTGGAATTTTACACCAATACAATACAGTCAATTTTTGAATTTATCAAAAATGTATGCCTGTCACCTATTATTCTGTTTATTTCACGGTATTTTACATAATTATCCTTTTAGCTTCATCGAGAACTGGGTTATTGAATATGTTGGAAATTGCCGAACAAATAGGCAAGGACCTTAACATTAAGTTCAATCCAGCGAAATTCCAGTAACTGAAATTTAGATGTCCTACTTCAGTTAATAATGATAATGTAGAACAGCCTGTATTGTTCTGTGGCATGATGGTTCTGTTAAGCGAATCAGTTGTACACCTTAGTCATGACATCGGTTTTAATTACAGAGTAAATTCCATTTAGAAAAGCGTGAATGAATTGTACCAGAGATGTAAATCTTTACTATATAAATTCTCACATTGTTCATATGATGTGCGATACAGTCTGTTTAAAACATATTGTATGTGTTCATATGGATCGAATCTTTGGGATTTTGATCATAAGACAATCAAAAGTTTTCATTGTACATGGCGGAAATGCTTTGTCGCATTTTCATGATGCCATATGACACTCACTGTGACTTGTTACCTAGAATTGTGGATGATCATCCCATATAATTTAAAATGCACAAGCACTTTGTGAATTTTATGAACTCCTGCCGTTCGTCTGAAAACGAGCTAGTCATATTATGCTATAGAATGGCTGTAAATGGCAGTGGATCTACTGCTGGGAATTCCATCAGTCAAATTTGTTGTAAATACAATCTTTGCCGGGAATCTTTACTGAGATTTCTTCGATGTAAAAAGCCCCAGACTGGCTAAAGAGTCAGTGCTATTAGAGACTTTATCTGCTTCAGGGAGACATCAGGAGGTGATGACAGAGGAGATATAAATATTATTATTTCCCACCTGTGTACATATTAATTATCTGTCTAACTACTGATTTCTGTAACTGTATTAATCGTATCTATGAATGGTACGAATAAATATATATATATATATATAATACTGATAAAATATTGAGATATTACAATAACTAATAGAGCCGATGGACAAATTCTGACTCAAATTTTGAAATCAGCACCATTAAGCTACCGTGAAACACTTAAGTTTTCTCCAGTAACAAATTTTTTGTTGTCCAGGTAATCAGACTTATAATCCTCACTAGCTTCAACCTATGAGGTTTTTAACATGTACAGTCTACCTGAGGTCACATTGTGTACCTATAAAGTCAAACATAGTTGGTACTCATACATTTTTTACTGTTTAATATAAGGTACACAGCCAAACCAAGTTAACATATACAACTTTATTTAAATCATGGTTGTCCAGCTTAACTCTTTCAGCACGGGCTTGGTCTCTGGGACCGACCTTGTAACCATTTTGTGCTTTTTATAGTTTTCATGCTATAAATTTTAAATTAGTAAGCAAATGTTAACAAAATTTGGCAGATTATCAGTAAACATTACAATGCTTTCATACGCTAAATATAATTTTTTTTATTAAGTCTTAAGATTTGTAAAGCAATGTTTTTCTCATGTCTATTTTTTTTTGCATGTTACCTGTCTGTCATTTTAAGATCAAAAATACTTTCATGAATCAGAAAATTGAGTCGAGTTAGTTATCAAATGTTTCTTAAGAAAATACTTTATATTTTATCTGTTATTTTCAGTAATTAATCTCTGTACGAGTTCTGTAGATTTGACCGATCTCGCAACCACCATAAAAATAAATTTTGCTTCTTTCATTCTAGAATAAACACAAATTATAACACAAAAACAATAAATGCTTAGACTAAATAGCTTAAATCTCATAATATTATACATTTATATATTTTTATGATACTGTGGCTCACATGCACTTATGTTACCATATCAAATAACTTAAAACTGACCTTTGGTCTGTGCAAAGTAACTTGTCATGGCTGTGTTTTAGTAGACTAGTATTTTGTAAAATACAGTCACATTTCAATTATTATACATTATACGTGTTTATAGATTATTACTATTTGGAAAGAAGTTATTAAACATATTTTTCCTAAAACATAGAACAGTAAATAAAGAAGTAAAGCAAACAATTATCTCTTCTAGTTATGACCTTTGTACTCGGTTGCTGCTTGACGTAGGTTGCTATGCATTAAAAAATTTGCACGTGGAGGATATGAAACAAATTTTTATATATATATATATATATATTTGAATAACCAAAAAATCATAAATTACTATATTGATACCAAAGAATTCCACTATAATCTATCAGGCTTAGAAAATAAGCTGTATTTTGGTCTAGAAATAAAATGAAACTTCAAGCAGACTAAAGACACAACCTACCTCTATCAAATCGTATTCTAACACTATAAATTGCATGATAAAGCCACTAAGGGGACATTCTGAGCTTTTTCTTGGTTATTCACATCATATATTGAAGTAAGTGTTTATAAGGGAGCATTTCCAAAAATGGAAGAAGGTGGGTGGGGTGCCACTGAGTTTGATTTATTACATGAGCAATATCTTAGCAAATAGAAAAGATAAGACCTTATATTATATTCTAGCTTGTCAATATCAGTAATTTGAGTTTCTAAATCGTATGAAACTACATACTTAGTATTTTGACTTCACAAACATCTAATTTGAACCAGTGCTGCATTCAACATACCACTTGCCACACAAAAATCAATGTTTATCTGTGTTTTTAATATTTGCTTTCAAATTAAGAAATTGAGTAATATATAGTACTAAATTTTGAATTATAATCTACAGTATGATACCAAAGTTATTGACATAAATTCATGAAATAGTAGTTCAATAAAATTTTGAATACGAGTCAACAAACGAGATGACATGGCCTTTCACCCGTGACCTGTCTCAAAAGGGTTAATTGACTAGTGTTTTTAATTATCACATTTTTCAGTTATTTTATTTAAAATATTGAAGTCTCATCTGACAATAATCAGTTAGGTAAATGTAATCAATTAATGAGCCCTATGATTAATCAATAATCAAATTCCACAGCAAAAGGAGGTTAACACACACATCACTTTAACTATCTAATTGAAGAAATACAGTGTTTATTTAACCCTTTCATGGCAGGCTCGTGCAATTTGCAAAAATCGAGTCACAACTTTCACTT
>NW_013666442.1:59969-69076 GCF_000517525.1 Limulus polyphemus
TATATAGTAGATGAAAGTGTATAAATCATACTTAGATAATCAACATTTACACTATTTTAATATTAACATATGAATGCAAGTTTTTATATTAGATACAAGGTTTGCCTTTATGGGTTATAAGGAATTCCAGTTGTTGAAAGTAAAGTCTTAGGTCTAATAAAGTAAATAAATAGTTTTTTACTCTTGGAAGTTTATAATGATGTATATAAGACAAATTTTAATGTACCATGAAAGTCTTTTATTTAAGGTTAGTTTTCATTTTTGATAAAACTGCTCTTTTATTTTTCTATAAAGAGTTAATTTTTCTATAAGAGTTAAAAGTTTTGGACATAATTTTTTGGTGAAAAGAATGTTCTGATGGTAAGAAGTATAATTTGAACTAAAGAGCTGGTTTTCATATTTTACATACTCTGTAACCCTATCCCTTATAATTCAAATTTCCATGAGATAATTCTGCTCTGCCCACATACTCTGGAAGTTAGTTTATATACAGCATTTTTTATTGTGCATTGTTCATTTACATTTGATGATTATCTGTTGGATTGATGTTTTGCTTTGATAACTATGTGAGCTGTGCACCCATTCTGCTGAATTTGTTTTCAATTTCAATTTTCTTTATATTCCGTCATTCATTTACATTACAGCAGGCAATATTTGTGAACTCCAACTCTCAGTTAGTTAACACAAAGGTACAAAACACTGAAACCCAAGAACTTTCAAAAGTGCTTGGGTTATAGGGTTTAGTATTTTTTGTGCTAAATTTATTGTTTGAACCTATGTGTTATCGTAAAATTGTGAATGAATTTCAGTTACTTGATGTACTTCTAAGCACCCCTGTTTGTTTGTTATTTTAAAGCAAGAATGCCCTTACTGCACTAAATATTCACTATGGGTGTAATTGCAAGTACATGTATAATAAAGTCTATTTTGTAAAAAGTATAATATTACTTGATTTGAATAATTACCAAGTGATTACTTACAGCTGTAGATGTTTCCTCATAAGTATAAGAATTATACTCAGTGTCAGAACAAAGTGATGGATTACAAGCATTTTCTTTATAGATTTAGAAAATACCCTTTTTTTAAGATTAATAACTATGCAAGTAAAGATCAAAGTTGAGAAATTCAATTTCGTGCTTATACCAATGTAAATGTTATGTTTGGGTGCTTCCCACTTACAGATTTAATCAAATTCAACTGTTTGAGTTTTTAAATTTAATTTTACTAGCCATTGAAGTCTTAAGTTTTGTTCAAAAAAGGTTGGAACAGCTAAGGAACCTAAGATTGAAAAAAGAATGAGAAAGTAAGGTTTTGTGGATTACATTTAAAAATAGCCAAAATCATACTTGATGATTCTGAGACAATACTTCACCACTTCACACAGAATAGCTTGGTTCTTTCATGCATTTGCCTATGAGATTTGCATGACACTAGCTTTGAGCTACCTCTCACCTAAAGTACAAGTGTTTAACCCTTCCACCCAGCCCTGTACCAGGCTTTACAAAATTTTGCAAATTATTAATAAACATTACAAGGATTTCTTATACAAAATATCTGGTTTTTGAATTAAGTTTTTTTATTAAAGATTTGCTTGTGAATTTTTTCTTTCAGAATGTTGATTATCCAACGTACAAAGTAATTTTGATTTTAAGATTAAAAATACTTTTCTCTATCTGAAATTTTTTAAGTTTCGTTTGCATAATCTCTATATCCTTCTGGATAATCATCAAACGTTTTTTTTTAAATAAAACTGTATTTGATATGTTATTTTATCAATATTAACTCTATATGGTGTTGATCGATTTGCCCGACCTCATAACCATCATAAAAATTAGGAGATAAATCTAAATTACTTTTTTTTTTACAGAATAACTGCAAATTGTTATAGGAAACCACAAATGTTTATTCTAAATAGCTTAAATCTCTTAACAGTACAAATCTATACTTATATATTTATTAACTTTTGTTTTATTGACCTTTGAACCGTGTCTGACTAAAAATACCCCAACAGAAGTTGAAAATTATACGGCGCACATGCATGGACACGACCCTATCGAACAGTGTAATGCAGAAGCTTCTGGCACATATACCCCATGAATGTTGTTTATTATTTTTCTTTAATTTTCTTACCTAACAACTTTCTATTTTTGTTTTTTGTTACTTTTAAAATAATAGACAGTTAAAACAACTGAAACATAAAAGTCCTCATAATTAAATATCAAACATTTTTATTTTCAGTAAAGCTTTATATTTTATTTGTTATTTTTGTACTGTAACATTATACTTATTTCTCCAGGTTGAAGGTAAGTAATCAAAGTATAACAAAAATAAAAATTATAGTATTGTTAGTAGTGATTTCAAAGTTCTTATGATCATAGTTTACGTTCTCACCTTTTCACACTTATTTTCTGTAGTTATTTTATTGCTAGTAGATGAGTTAGAAATTAGAAGAAACAAAATTAGTAGTATTCTGTTCTTTTCAGTATGGACAGTAAAGTTCCAAGTGAATCTCCTGAGAGTTTCTTCTAATCTTTTTACACCTATTTCCTATCATTATTCTACTGTTAGCAGTTGAAGTAGAAATCTGCCAAATATAGTTCATGTGGCACAATTCCCAGAATTTTCCCTCCTTTGAAAACACATTGGTTTAGGATATATCAACTTGTTGACAGTATAATAATGGTTATGACAACAATTGTCTAACATATTATAAAATGTTTATGACTTTGTAGAAAGTCTGGGCCGATCCAATAAGTCAGAAAGCGAAGGTATCCTACAGAAACTATTCGGATCGCTGCTCTGAGAACACAGTAGGATAGAATTTGCCAGCTTCTTTACAATACAGTGGTTGCAACAAGAGTTGTCTAAAGTACTTCATGAAAGTGAGAGAAAATATTTATGATATGGCTTAGTATAAAGTTGTATCTTATCCAGTAAACTTGGTAGTTATCTTACTTGGTGGTCAGGATTTAGCATTGATACAAGTGTAAATGTGTGTAAATGCTTACAGACATTCTGTTTCCTATATTACCATGCTTACACAATAAACAATAAATGTGTAGTTTCCAATAATATAAATATGGCTCATTTTGGTTGGGCTAGTATTTTTGGCTTAGTCTTCTTGATTGTAACTTGAGAAACAAATTATTCACAAGCACACTGCAAGTTCTACTGGGTGTTTATTTAAAGATGTTCCTTTTCATGTGTTAAAATCAGTTGATCAGTGATAAATGTGTTTCTTAGACTTTAACAAAGTACATAAACTTTTCCTGAATTGCAAAGTCTTTAGTTTTGAATAATTTGTTTTATTCTGCCTCAATGTAAATGAGTAGAAAAATATCACAAGTTCTTAATTTGTAAAATACAGTAACATAGTGACTTCCATACTGTTACATTTCTGCTTGTTTGTTAATTTCCCGTAGAAATTCTTTCAGAGAAACTTCAGCGATACAAGTCCTTTCTTGATTAAAACTAGTTTATTCTGTCATATAGGCCTTCCCATGGAGAAGACAACTTAGGAGACTTCCCTTTGGTCTTCCTGGGATTATACAACCACACCTTGTCTCCTGGTACAAAGCTGACTTCAGTAGATCTCTTATTATAAGATAACTTCATCGAATCAGCAGACGTTTTCAAGTTTGAATGCACTTGATGGTGAATATCATCCATCCTTTAAGATAACACTTTTGAGAACTCTGGCACATTTTCAGGCAACTCTTCGTAAGGTAGGTGTCCTGTTATCAGGTCCACTGGCAACCGAAGTTCCCGACTAAACATCAGCTTTGCTGGAGTATATCCAGTGGCTTCATGCTCTGCTGTTCTATAGGCCATCAACAGAGGAGTGAGTAAGACATCCCAGTCATCTTGCCAATTACTGTCCCAGTGTCCAGTTGTACTTTTCTACCATCCCATGAGACTGTGGATGAAGTGGCGTTGTCCTGGTCTTTCGTCTGCCAAACAACTTGCAGCATTTATGGAACACAGTTGATTCAAAGTTACTGCCTTGATCTGAATGCAGTTCGTATGCCATACCAAACCTGAAGAAGAAATCACTAATAGCCGAAGCTACAGTTGTAGCTTCCTGATTTGGTATTGCATATGCCTCAGGCCACTTGGTGAAATAATCCATCACCACACAAATGTACGTGTTTTCAGCACAAATTTGGGGCAGATGACCAGCAATGTCAATGGCCACTCTTTCCATTGGTGCGCCAACTTGATATAACTTCATTGGAGCGCGACCCTTATGCTTGGGTCCCCTTTTAGCACAGCATGTACCGCATGTCCTGCACCATTCTTCCACAACTTACCTCATACTTATCCAGTAAAATCTCTGTCGTAGGTGACTCAATGTCTTCATAACTCTGAGATATCCTCCTGTTAAACTATCATGGGATTGACACAGCACAACTTCCTGTAACTTTATTGGTATAACTGTTTGCCAGGTTGTCACTTTCCCATCTGTAGTTTCCCATCTCTGGACAAGAATACCATCTTCAAGCTTCAACTGGTCCCATTGTGCCCAATAGTTCTTTGTCACAGAGCTTAAGCTTGACACCTCCTCCCAAGCAGGGTGCAAAACACTTGCTTGTAGAAAATCAGTTATTGGCTTCAAATCTTGGTCTTTTTCCCGTTGTGCTTTAATATCTATACTTAGTTCCATTTCACCACCATCAACTTCTTCAGTCACTTTGACTTCAGCTTGATGGCACCTGGTTAGTCCAACCTCTCTTTTAACACTTACTGGAATTTGGCTTTTGTCGTTCCCTTGTTATCTGCTTTGGTTTCTTGTTTTTATCAACTTCGCTTTTCTAGGTTTGTCAGATCCACGTCTCCCCTTCCCATTCCAGCTTCTTGGCCTCCTTCCCACTTCTCAGTGCCAGGGTTATTGCTTGCCTCTTCAGTGACTACCCTATCATGTCTGGTCTTGTTGGAGTCCATCTGTTGCTCCTCACTAGCCTTTGGTCTCCATTTTTAGCAAACAGTTATCACCCATAGCCTATCTCAATACTTCTCTTCTCCTACTTCCCTTTTTCCTTTTTTTTATGGATTCCTTTCCTCCTCCCTCTGATCCAATTTACCTTCAGTGTCCGAAGGATATGGTCTTGGATCTCTTGGACAAGGATGCCACCAAGAGAGTATTTATCGTTACTTCAGGCTATTATTCTTGTCTCTTTGTGGTCCTTAAGAAGACTGGGGACTTGCGTTCAGTTATTGACCTGTCGTCTCTCAATCAATTTCTTGTCATGCCTTGGTTCTGTAAGGAGGATTTCTTTTTCCTCTGGCATTTCTTTTCATCAGATCTGTTGATAACAAAGATTGACATTTTTGAAGTTTTTTTTACACCTTCCTATTGCATGGTCCTCCATATGTTTTCTTTGTTTTGCCCATCAGGAATGAGTCCTCCAATTTCTTTCTCTTCCTTTTGACATTATGTCTGCTCATTATATATTCAATTGAGTTGTGGGGGCAGTTGCCCACTGTGTTTGCAGATTGTGGCAAAGGTATTATTATTACATGGTCGATTGGCTTCTACCCACCCCTTCTAGGGAGGAGGACTTCTCTTACCTCTGCATTATTGTACAGGAGGCAGCTCGAATGGACTGGCTTTTCAACCCTATTGAAACCTTTCTTACAATATTTTGTACATTTCATCATGCTTTTCTTCCTAAAATTTTGGCTGTTCATGGAGGTGGTCACTTTTTCTGCCTTTTTTTGTTACTTTTCTTCAATCTACACATTGTCTTTGAAAAGGGTAAGGAAAGTGCTCAACCCATCCACCCTGGCTCTACCAGTGCCCATTGATGAGATGGTGTTCTATAAGACCACTACAGGTATCCTTGTGGTGTTAAAATCACTCAGTTGCTCGATCTAGACTGTACTTTCCATGGACTATCATGGTAAAAGCTGGCACCAGGAAAATGATTGCTCACTCCTTTGACTCACACTTCTTGGCTTAAAAATAAGGTTTCTTGGTCATCCATAGTGCTGCCTCTAGTGAAGGATGTTTGTGGCAGGCATCCAATGGGGATCTAATACTTTGGGTCTCATCAACATGAATTCTTCCTCTTCTCCTTCAAATAGAGTATGAGAGACCCTTGCCACTTATCATTTCCTAGCTGCTTGGGTGGTAGACCTTAAAGAGTTCCTCATTGGTTATGTACAACATATTATGATGGTAAGTAGGGCGGTGGTGGCACTGCCTTTGTTGTGTAGGTCACCCCTCAAATAACTAGTGTGCCCTCCTTCTGCAGCAAAATGAGTTCATCATCTGAGAACCACACTACGCTTCCTGGCTTGCTGATTACTTGTGTGCTAGTGCTCAACCGGTTATGCTAATATTCTGCCCATCCCTTGACACTTTGAGCTTTTTTGCCTTTCTTCCCCATTCCTTCCAGGAGAAGAGTATACCCTGTTCAAAATAAGATACGGTCTGCCATGGGTGTGCCCCTACAGAGCCCCCTACTATTGGGGTTCACACTCCATGAGCTTTTCCTTCAGGCATTTTCTGAGGAAAGCTCATCTAGGTGTAATGTTTGCACCAGCCCATCCACCATTTTAGTGTGGGAGTTTAGCTATTTTGTGTGAAGAGATGAGTTATCATCTGAAAAGTATTTTCAATAAATACTCATCTATGTACACCTTCCTACCTATCCTCTCCACCTTTAGTACACATTTTTCTTGCTTCATCTAAGAATGAAGTTAATTAGAGAGCTAGTGCTTAAAGGGAGATACTGCACAAGTATGTTGTGTTGCCATCCTATTGGTAGAGGGCTGTGTTACCTGAAGATAACATCATGCATGTAGCACAGTTCACATTAAACATGTTTTTTAGGTGGGAGGTAGTTCAAGGCTAGTGTCTTCCAAGTCTCATATGCAGATACACAAAGGAATCAAGCTATTCTGTGTGCAGAAATGAGTATATATTGTAAATACATTTTCAGGTAAGGAAAATGTTCATTTTAAGCAGTTATGCAGGTTGAACTAAAGCTTAAGAAGTAGACTTTATGCAGTTTAACAAGTTACAAATAAACTAAATTATAAGTTAAACTTAATCAGAAATACAGCTGTAATATGTGCAAGACCAGTGTACTTTTTAAATATATTATTAAATCATTTATATTGCAGTTGTTTTCATCTGGATACTTTGAACTTTTAATTGGATTAAAATATGGCATACTCAGATTAGATATAGTCTTATGTTAGCTAAGTATTTGTACAGATAAGTTAGCTGTTATAATTACTGTTTTAGTGTAAAGAGTAACAGTGAGTTTGATTTAGATTTAAGTTAATTTATTGGCAGGCTTCACAAAATATGGTGTTAAAGCTCATTAGGCCTTTTACTTAAATCATATGATTAAAAATTAAGTTTGCAAGTCTTCTGAGAGTTAACTTGAACCATAAGTATTGCTAAAGATAAGCCTTTACTTCTCAAATAGTTTAACACTAAGCTTTAATTTTCTGTATGTCATATAAAAGCTTCAGCCTAAGTGTAGCTATGTATGTATCAGTTCACATTCCAGACTACATTGAAAATATTGCAGTTCATTTTATGTATATAGTGTTTGTTAAATGATGCCTGACCATCACATTGCAAGTTTTTAACCTGAATGATTGAGGACCAACCTCTGATATGAGAGTGTTTCCTTATAATTATTGAAAAACACAAGTGAAGACCCAAATTGTTGAAAAGGTGCAATCAAGGTGTGGCTCAAATTTCACCAAAACTAATAGATTGTACTAAAATAGTCTCAAATAATCACTTTTACAGAAAACCAGACCTAAGTTAGAAAGTGCATAAAGTAGTTTACACCTTTTACAAGTGCATGTACACATATACTTATTGTGAACACATTGCCATCATTGTTAAGAAGCATGTAATAACAGTATTTTATGCAATAATTTGGTCTTTTTTTCCAGAAAATGTAATTATAGTGAAATCATTAACACCTAAGATGAACATTTATGACTAGAATATGTTTAACCCTGTGACTGCTGGGTGCTGCAATTCATAACATGTAATGTCATCTTCCTAAAGAACCTTCCTAAAAGTAGGTAATTTCAGAAAAATAAAATATTTAACTCTTTCACTATGGGCTCTGTCCCAGGGACTGACCTCATAATCATTTTGTGCTTGTTATAGTTTTCATGTATCGTCATGAAATTTGCAAATTATCAGTAAACATTACAAGGGTTTTGTACACAAAATATCAGCTTTTTTTTATTAAGTTTTATGTCTTTTTAAGTAATGTTTTCTCTTGCATTTTTTTCTTTTTTGAATGTTGACTATCCAACATGCATCAGAAAATTTTCAAATTTCACATGTGAAATCTTGGTTCATTGAGTAAATGTATTAATATCTCAGAAAATAGAAAAGATAGGAGGTTCTTATCTTGGATTTAGCTTGTCATTACTGGTAATTTGAGTATCTAATTTGTAACGAACTATAGACTTTGTATTTGGGCATCAAAAATGTCTACTTTGAACCAATGCTGCATTCAACATAAAATGTGACACACAAAAACTATTTAGGATTTTTTTTTAATATTTACTTTTAAATTAAGAAATTAACTAATGTATCATACTAAAATTTGAATTATAATATACAGTTTGATGCCAAACTTACTGACATACATTCATAAAATAGTAGTGCAATAAAATTTTGAATGAGACTCTATAGACATGATATGGCCTCTGACCCGTGTCCATAGGTAGACCCATGTTGTTAGGGTTAATTTTGACTTTTCTACTTTTTCAAATAAAAATTAGTTATTTTATGTTGTTACTTACATTTTGAATAGATCACTTGCAAAGTAATTTTCATGTAAAGTATAAAAATAGTAATGTTTACCTAACAAGATTACGACACTTATGATATACAACATTGTTTACTGACAAAAAGGGGACATGGACAAACGTTTCGGAATTCTATCAGATTCCATCTTCAGTATCTAAAGCAGAATAAAATGAATTTACATCAGTCTTTATACATTTTCAAAGTACAGTTGCTGATACAAACATATTAAAAAATGTATAATTAAACGTAACTGCTATCCACAACACTTATTAGAAAACATTACCAACACCTTCCTAACAAAGAAACTCAC